>NC_081182.1:31630064-31715929 GCF_029867415.1 Vicia villosa | reverse complement strand
ATAAATACTTTTTAGTCAAAAATGATATACGGGAAAAATTTATTCAAAAAATCTATTATTGATCTAAATATTATTATATACGAAAATTTAATATTGATCCAAATAATTTTGTAAATGATACCTAAATAAAAATAATATTTGTATATGGAAAAAATCTATTATTTACGAAAATGATATTTATGATCCAAATATTTTTTATTCAAAAATGATATACGGAAAAAAAATCTACTATTGATGTAAATATTTTTATATACGAAATTTATAATTGATCCAAATATTTTTGTAAATGATACCTAAACAAAAATAAAGTCTATATACGGCAAAAACATCTATTATTGATCTAAATATTTTTATATGCGAAAAATGTTATTTATGATCTAAATGTTTTTTATTCAAAAATAGAAAAGGCCAAAAAATCAATTTTGATTTAAATATTTCTATATACGAAAATTTGATAATGATACAAATATTTTTGTAAATGACACCTAAACAAAAATAGTATTTGTTTATGGAAAAAATCCATTATTTACGGAAAATGGTATTTATGATTCAAATATTTTTATTCAAAAATGGTATACCGGAAAATAATCTACTATTGATCTAAATATTTTTATATATGAAATTTACTATTGATCCAAATATTTTTTTAAATGATACCTAAACAAAAATGAGATTTGTATACGGGAAAAAAAAATTATTATTGATATAAATATTTTTATATATGATAAATGGTATTTATGATCAAATATTTTTGATCAAAAATTGGTATACGGGAAAAAATCTATTATTGATCTAAATATTTTTTATACAAAAATTTAATATTGATCCAAATATTTTTGTAAATGATACCTAAATAAAATTAATATTTGTATTATTATTTACGAAAAATGTGATTTATGATCCAAATATTTTTTATTCAAAAATGGTATACCGGAAAAAATCTACTATTGATGTAAATATTTTTATATATGAAAATTACAATTGATCCAAGTATTTTTGTAAATAATACCTAAACAAAAATGAAGTCGGTATACGGAAAAAATTTATTATTGATTTAAATATTTTTATATACGAGAAATGATATTTATGATCAAACATTTTTGATCCAAAAATGGTATACGGAAAAAATCTATTACTGATCTAAATAATTTAATATACAAAAATCTAATATTGATCCAAATATTTTTGTAAATGATACCTAAATAAAAATAATACTTACATCCGGAAAAAAAATATATTATTTTCGAAAAATAGTATTTAGGACCCAAATATTTTTTATTCAAAAATGATATACGGAAAAAAAATCTATTATTGATTTAAATATTTTTATATAGGATATTTACTATTTATCCAAATATTTTTGTAAATGATACCTATACAAAAATGAAGTCTGTATATGAAAAAAAAAATTATTATTGATTTAAATATTTTATATACGAAAAATAGTATTTATGATTACATATTTTTAATCCAAAAATGATATGCGGGAAAAAATCTTTTATTAATCTAAATATTTTTATATTCGAAATAATCAAATTTTTTCTTTTTTAATATTTTTATTTAAAATAAATTATATATATAAATTCGCGTAACCGAATCGAACACGTGCGCACGAATTTGTTATTAATTAGACTAAAAAATTTGTCCGCGTCTCAGGAAGCCAATTTAGGCACTCCCCCATTTTTCTCCACTTCTCTCGTACATGATCTTAAGCACTCCTACTACGAATTTGACTTTATAAATTGATATTTTCAATCAAGAAAAAGGCATCCAAACTTGTTATTATTTTGAGCCATAAAAAGTATTTATTTTGTAAAAGCACTTAATTTCTCACTTCGGAAAGTTAGTGTAAATTTAGAGTTAAGTTTGGAGCAAACTAGTGTCTTTTTATTATTGTACTGTACTAATCTTGCGGCATAATTTTCAGAGTTTATTTTCCAGCAACTTATCTCAACCATTTGTACCGGATAAAGTCTCTCTGCTCGAAGGAGTTTCTTATTATTAATCAGTTTTATTTTCAAGCTCTATATTCCTTTATCTCTTTATTGATTTGCTTTCACTTTATGCTTACTGTACGTGCATGTTAATCTTTAAAATTATTATTAATATGAACATGAACATGAAACCCACTTTCAGTATGTTTAAATGTGAGGACGATTCTATCCACGATACTCTAACTAGTCATAATTTAAAATTTATAACAAAAATTATTTTTATGTTTAATAAATTAAAGTTTTAAAATAATAACAAAAATTATTTTTATGTTTGATAAATTAAAGTTTTAAAATAATTCTTGTTATGAATTTTAGATTACAATTCGTTAGAGTACCGTCGATATGACGGTCCTCACATTCTATACTCGACATATTTAAGCTAGCGTATTGAAATAATAAGAGAATTTCTTTATCCACCTCCCTATGGGGGTCACCCCCAGCGAAAACCCCATTTTACCCTGCTTCGGAAATGCATTTCCGAAATATTTTTTTTTCTAAATTTTTTCAGACTTCGGAAGTGCATTTCCGAAAAAATTCCAAAAATTGAGATTTTGACTAATTCGGAGATGCATCTCCGAAACAACAAAAAAAAATCTTAAAAAAATCCCAAAAATTAATTTTAGGATATTAATTAATTCACATATATATAATTTATGAGTAATGAATAATAATAATTATATATTTTGATATAATTTATGAGTTATGAATAATAGTTATTATATATTTCTGTCCTGATTCATATTTTAAAATTTAAAATAATTTTAATTAAAAAAATTAAAATAATTTCACTTACAAAATAGGTTATAATTTTTTATTTATATATTTATAATAATTGTTATATATTTATAAAAAAAAATGAGTTTTTAATTTATATATTTATATAATAATTATTATATATTTATAAAAATTATTATATATTTATATAATAATTATAAAAATTAAAAAAATGAGTGTTTTAATTTATAATTATTATTATATAGTTATATATTTATATAATAATTATTATATATTTATATATTATATATTTATATATTTCACTTACAAAATTAATAATTATGATTATATATTTATATATTTCTATTATGATTCATAATTAAAAATGAGTTATAATTTTTTATTTAGTTTTAAAAAATTTAAAAAAAATTTGTCTTAATTTTATTTAATGAATAAATTTTATATTTAATTTTATATAATTCAAAATTTACTTATGAAATTAAGATGTTTTTGATTTATATAAGTTAGTAAAATAATTTTTAACTTTAAAATTGTTTAGGAAATTTTGATTCACCTCAATTTTATTGATTCACCTTCATTTTATTGATTCACTTTCATTTTATACCTATTAATTTGTATTGATTCACCTTGATTTTAATTTTTTAATAATTATTGAATTCTTTCGGAAGTGTATATCCGAAACATTCCAAGACCAATTTGATGTTGGAATATTTCGGATATGCATCTCCGAAAACACCCCCTCCCAAAAGGAGTGTTTTCGGAAATACATCTCCGAAAACTCAAAAAAGGGGGTGTTTTCGGAAATGCATCTCCGAAAACACCTTTTTTTCGTGTTTTCGGAAGTGCATTTCCGAAAACACCTTTTTTTTCAATAAAAGTACGTTTTCGGAAATATATTTCTAAAACAAGGGGTATTTTGGTAAATTTGCCAGAGGTGACTAAGAAGGTTAGAAGGTGGGTAAAAAAATTCTCAATAATAAAGCATACAAGATTTATTCATGTTCATAAATGTTAAATCATGCACATACAGTAAATTGATAAAAGTAAAAAAGGAAAATGGAACCTGAATATAATAAATTATGAATATAATATTAAACTGCTCCAACCAGAAACTTTAATATGGTATAGGAAAACTTCACAAAAATGAAGAAAATAAAATGCCGACAAAATTGAATCAGCTACAGTAATAAAAGAGATCGGTTTGCTCCAAACTTAATTCAAAATTTTGCACTAATTCTCTTATACGAGAAATTAAGCGCTTTTACAATAAGTGAGTTTCCTGGCTCTGAAAATAATAGCAAGCTTCGATACACAAAACAAATTTCTAAGGGCCTTTTATAGCTAAAAATCATGTAGGAGGCTCTGAAAGTCATGTTAGAAGTGGAGAAAACTGCTTTAAAAATGCATGAGTGGCCTTGATTGGGATTTTTTTCCTGAGTTTGGACGCCATGACGGGCGTCACCTATGCTTACTGCCCACCCGTCATGGCCATGGTGGAAAAAGACCCCCGCTTGGAACCCACAACGAGCGTCACCTCTGATGATTGCCCACCCGTCGTGGTGTCTGAACATGCACATGATCATCAAGCGCCATGACGAGCATCAGCCACGTCAGACTATCCACGCGTCATGGTTGTTGAACTTCTTCCCCCCCCCCCCCCCTTCACATGTTTTTGGCTTGTTTTCAATCGTTCCTTCGTGCAACGGCCCCTAAGTGATAAATACCTCGAACAAAACACAAAATACCATCATAAAATCATAAAATCTATAAAACTGACACTAAACATGTGCTAATTGACTCAAAAAGTATAACATATTTTTAAGTTATCAAACTCCCCTACACTTGAACACTTGCTTGTCCTCATGCAAGCTATTCAGCATGATAAAACAGAGAAAATGCGACAATTGATGTAAAAAGGATTTAGGGAACCTAGATAGATGATTACTCATACACGGTATACAAAAATCAGATCAGCTAATGGTTGATTCAATAGGTACTAACAGCACACCAAGGATATTGTAAAGACACAATCCTGTTTCTTGCGGTCACAAACCTCCCCCCTATATAAATCAATCTGGATCATGTCGTTGTGTCAATAATCTAACTCTCATATTTATTTCCATCCTCTTTTGTTTGGGACAATCACATTAAGGCCCTTTATCTTTCACACACATGGTAGGCAAGCCGATTAGCGATTATGATCGACATCTTATTAAATTCTCATATTCTTGGCTCAAAGATGTATTTTTGAAGGTTCAACCACCGTTGGGATAAATGACCGGATGAGGGTCACCTAACTTAGTAGATGCAATATTCCCATTTTGTTCATTTATTGTGCAACCGATCATTCACTTATATTCATGGACCAACCTACTTTGTGTGTAACTCTAGATGGTGTATGACTAGATATATAAGCTACTCAAAGATTACTAAGAAACATAAACTTAAGGTTATGACACAACGAATATTCAAATTGATTTCCATATTTGGGAGGCTTGAGGTGTCGGGATAATATAGGTTTTGCAAAAAAAAAAAAACCAAGTCTCCTCAACCTTAGCCTCACCTATTTTGGAACATATATACTTTCAGAACTAGCCATGGATCCTAACCTTTTCAAAGTTTTTTGTGGGTTCAAGAAATTAGGGGGAAACCAACAAGAAGAAACCCATGCATAAAAGACTCGACAACACATGCATATTACTCGATACACTACACTAACAACAAAAATTAGAAATTAAATTACTAGTAAAACAGAGAAAGGAAAATAAACAAAACTAAACCGATAATAAAAAATGAATTACTGAAAGCGATAAAACTCCTACGCTACATTTAAATCCTACATTGTCCCTAATGTAAGGATAGAAGAGCAAGAAATGAGGGACAAAACCTGGTAAGAGTCATCATCGCCTCCCACGCCTACCACGATGAACTGTAATGCCCTGCCCCTGTAAATACGACAACATGTCCTGATGCATACTATGCAGCTGATGTGTCATCTGAAACATCATCTGGTCATGCTTAGCCTTTCTTTCCTGCATGGAAAATAATATTTGATCGTGTTCTGACTCATGGTCGTTGTGTGACTGCGACTTAGTATGTTAGTCGGAAACCTCATGTCGTAGTACGTTGAGCTCTAGTCAACGCTACTACAATGGTGATTCTTACAACCTGCAAAACAAAAGGAAGAAGCATAAGGCATATATGGGGAAGGAACTGGGGATGGTAGTGTGCTCTTGGTGACTATGGGGCATGATGCTCAGGTGGTGGAATAGGGGAGACTCACTACTACCAATCCATCTCACCTTCAGTGTCCTCATCTGGCTCAAACTCTGAAAGATCTATATCGCCTAAGTCATATTGACAGCAATTAATATCATCCCTGACATTAATGAGTCCAAGGTTAGGCAATCCTATGGCCTAAATGGTCTTGTTTATAATCATTAGATAAAAGGAACCTTCGCGGGTTTTCCTAATTAGATTTTGTTAGAATAAAATTTGGTTCCACACTCTATCTCTAAGTTTTGATGATAAAAACACATATATTTTATATGTAAAAAAAATTGTTTCTGATGTTTTCTTGAGCGTGCAGATCAGAAGCTCTGTATGATTTAGGACTGTTGTCTAAAGAATCATCAGATATGCAGTCGTCAGAAAGACTACTCAACTTCACTCTTGAAGAAACATCAGTAGTTCTATGGAATGCTGAATGTTAATAAAAAAAGGATCTCTTGTGTACTTCTCATCAAGCTAATGCTTCAGAAGTCTCAAGTATCTCAAGATCAGAAAACAAAGTCTACATCAGATACAAGTTGTTGCTTCAAAGATTAAATGTCAATATATGTTCGTCAGAAGAGTTGTTGCTCGTCACTCTGATGACATAGTCAAGATCAGTTGATAAAGATCAAATATCAGAAATACGTATTAGTTGTTATGACTCTTTTTCAAATATCAAGATGTGTTCCTCAGATACGCTGTTGAACTATTATCTGAAGACATTGTTCTATTCTGAAAGACATTAATACTATTAATCGTATTATTCGTGTTTTATCACTCTCAAATTAGTTATCTTTTCAGATACATATTTGATCTAGGAAGTTCTGTGTTGTACTTTTGAAAGGTTGTTGCTATTATTTTTGAAAGACAGAGTTCTGCTCCTATTGGTTCTGATGTTCTCATGCTATCATAACAAAGTAGTTTCTGAATTACTCATCTGATACATCATCAGAAGAACAAAGAAAAGAAAGTGATATCTTCCAAGCTTACTACTTCAGATTAGAAGTACATCATTTGAAGATAAGATCAAGAAAATTTCTCAAGAAGATTCAGTACAACGATCTTATCATAAACTCGTAATTATCAAGACGTTCGTACTATTTAAAAGTTGTCTTCCATGCCATCATGTCAAAGCTACAGGCTAAGGAAGTAGCATGCTCTACTACCCCACATTTGCACTTATATCCGTTGGAAAGTAACCGTTGGCTTTTAGAAAAAGACTCTTCTATCCTCATAATGTCTCTTTCTCTAAAAACTATAAAAGAAAGAACAAGAACTCAGAAGAGAGAGCTTGTTGGCTACAACAACAAAAGCCAAAGATGTTGCTACTTGTAAATGGCAAAGCCAAAGATGTTGTTCGTCGCAAATGCTAAATCTGCAATGTTACTACAAAATGATAAGAAGTCAAAGCTCAATCAAAGAAAAGCGAAAGTTGTTGCAACATTATGAAAGTTGAAGCTGAAGAGGAAAAAGAAACAAGAGAAAGAAGATTACTACAACATGCAACTCAACAACTATCATAAACATCTGTGTAGAATCTTGTAAAAGTAAGGAGTTGTTGCACATATCTTACTCAGCACTTTTGTGTTGAATTTGTACTTAAACATTTGTGTAATCAACTTTCTAGAAGCAAATATGTGAACACAAACATTAATAAATTTCTATTAATTGTTCCCTGAGTGACTAGTCTTAGTTTGTATACTCAAGAAGACGATGACAGTTTGTCATCGTGGGAAATATTCTTTAGGGGACCAGTTGTGTCAGAGTTCTTAAACTAGTCGTTGATCGTTATATCTCTTAGGGGACCAGTTGGGTCAGAATTCTTAATAGATCAATAACAGAATTGATCAATGTTCTAGTTGTTAGTCACCACCAATTGGCCCGTGCAATTGGAATCATGTCTATGATGAGTGGGTTAAGTCCTTTTCTAAGGCAAAATCACCTTGGCGGATGGATAGGATTAACCTTTTCTAAAGGAACCTGGATCATTGAATGTGTCACCTTTCTCTTTATTGCATTTGCTAATGTTTATCTTAAATGAACATTTTTCTAAAGGGGCAAAGTTTTTGAATACCCAATTCAAACCCCCCTTTATTGTGTTTGTCTCTCCTTCAATTGGTATCAGAGCCCGACTCTATTACTGATTTTTTAATCGAACACATAACTGTGTAGAGAGATCCGGTTTGAGAAAAAAAATTGTTGCAAGGAAAGAAATGATTTTTGTTCTAAACCATTGAATCTTCACTGAAATTGATATATGAATATTATGTGTTTCATGTTAAATAAATTCTCAGGAATCAAGGAATCTTGTTTGCAAAAAGTTAATTCTTTCTGAGTATGGGACGTTTTCAAAAATCAAACTCAGTCTACCGTTGAATTTCTCAGTATTGCTTAGTAGGAACTCTTTTGTGTAAAGAATTGTGAAATGCTCCTTTCCTAAGATCATGCATAAATGGTTTGGAGTCAATCAAAAGGAAAATAGATTTAAGCAATCAAATATATTGGCACTATTCAGTTATATTCAGAAGTCAGAATCAAAGAAGATGTCATCCAAAGAAAGGACTGCAGATTCAGAACTGGAACCAAGATACAAGATTTTTTGATCCTTTCTCTTGAGCTCATTGGCTAAATCAGAAGGATGTTTACCTGAAACCACCATTCTTCAAGAAAAAAATCTTAAGGTACGCAAGTCTACTTTAGATTCTAAGCATGATGATTTTATTAATGAAGCTCTCTTACATTTAAGTATCCATAATATCTATCTCTCATAATTATTGTATGATATTTTGGAAACTGTAGAGTTCACTCCATATAGTAAATGTCTTAGTCCCCGTTCGTTTAACATAATGTTTAATCATCCTTGAATTAAACCTTATTGAGTAACGCTAATTGGGAACGATGATGTTTGACATGCTTAAACTGATTCATGATCCTAGCCTCTTCCTCCCATCATGAGTTTCTGGTGAATCATAATTGAATTAATGACTTCTTATTCAGTCGTTATTTTCATTATGAATCTCTGTGCAGATTTTCGTTTTGAAACAAAATCACTCCATTTCCAACCTTGTTTCTTTCCCTCTATTTATACCACTTGATTCATAATCGTTTCATTCACCCCAGTTCAATTTCTCTTGTTCTCTATCTCCTTTTCAAACTCATCATGGCAGAAAGAACTTTCCAAAGTTATGAACAACTGCTCTTTTTTATAAATGAACAGAGAATTATCTTCATAAAACTGAGAGCCAGAGGTTACATCCTCTTAAGGAAAGTCAGAACTTAATGGAAAAACTACTTTGTCATACCAAATGGAACAATCTTTCTTGACCTAGTGAAAGAATTTTGGATGAATGCATTTGTTCCATTTGAAGGAAATGAAATTCGATCCTCTATGTTTGGACACTCAGTAAGGATCGCCATGACAATAATTGCTTATGCAATTCAATGTCAGGGTGATGGTGCTTCCTTGAATGATTATTTATTCAACGACGAGTTCGGTGAAAATCTCATTCATCGATTTCTGCACTCAATTAAGCATTACTCTCAATCCTCATCTTCAATAATCCTTCAACATACTTTTAAAGTATGGTTTCAGTTTCTCCTATCAAAACTTCATCCAAGGGAAACAGAGACAAAAGAACTCAAATAGGAAGACAAATAGCTTATATTATTTCTCTCATGCGACATTCGCATCAATTTTCCTAAGATTATCTTTGACTATCTCAAAGAAACTATCTTTGCTTCAAGAAACCAGATAACCTTTCTCATCCCATATGACGGGCATGAAGATATGTTGAGCGTCGAAAAATGTGAAATGTTTGATTATGTTAAATATTTTCCATGATGACAACCAGTCACCGTCTTCTTGAGTATACAAACTAAGACTAGTCACTCAAGGAATAATCAATAAAAATTGATGAACAGTTTGTGTTTACAAGAATGCTTCTAAAAAGCATATTACACAAATGCTTAAGTACAAATACAACACAAAAGTGTTGATTAAAATATGAGCAACAACTCCTTGCTTTTTACAAGATTCTACAAAGATTTTTTTAATATTTGTCGAGTTGCATCTTGTAATAATCTTGTCCTTTTTAGCTTCAGCTTCATAACGTTCCAACAACTTACGCTTTGCTTTGATTGAGCTTCAGCTTCTTCAGATTGATGTAGCATTGCAACTTTAGCATTTGCGATGGACAACCTCTTCAGCTTTTGAAATTTGCACTAGCAGCATTTTCTGAAGTATGTTGATTCTGAAGTAGTAAGCTTGGAAGAGATCATTTTCTTTTCTTTTTTTCTTATCATGATGTATCTTATGAGTAGTTCAGAAATTACTTTATTGGGATAGCATAAGAACATCAGAACCATTTAGGAACAGAACTTTGTCTTTCATAAATAATTACAACAACCTTTTTGAAGTACGACGCAGAAATTCCTAGATTAAATATGTATCTGAAGAGATGACTGATTTAAGAGTGAAACAACACGATAAATACCAGCAATAGTGTTAGAGTCCTTTCAGAATATAATAATGTCTTTCGATAATATTGTAACAACATATCTGAGGAATATGTTTAGATATCTGAACAAGAGTCATCAACTAAACTGCATTTTTGATTAATCCTTGTCAGATGATCTTTGATTATGTCTTTAGAGCAGTGAGCAACAGCTATTCTGACGAACATATCTTTGACATCTGATCTTGAAGTGACAGCTTGTATTTGATGTAGACTTTGATTCTCATATGAAGCAACAACTTCTTGTAGACCTTGTTTCTTCTAGAGACACTTGAGACTTCTAAAGCAGCAGCTTGTTGAGAAGTATGCTGGAGATCCTCTTTATGATTGACATTCAGCATTCCATAGAACCACTGATATTCCTATAGAAATGAAAGAGAGTAGTCTTTCTGACGATAACATTTTTTATGATTCTTTAGACAACAGTTCTAAATCATACAGAGCTTTCTGATTTGCACACTCAAGAAAACATTAGAAACAAAATTTTTTACATATAAAATATATGTGTTGTTATTATCAAAACTTAGAGATCAAGTGTAGAAACAAATCTTGTTCTGACATTAAACACATGAGTAAGTCTTATAATATTTTGGATTAGTGGGAGTTTATCGATACCATTTTCATATGCTTAGGTCATTCTTTAATAACATATTACTCTTAATTTAAATATGTTACTCTAAATTCACCATTCTTTATATAAGTTGTGAGTCTTTAACATGTGTGGTTTGTTTTCCTTATCGAAAATAATTTCTGTAGCGTTGAAACTTACTTCTCTTTTAACCAGTTAGTGTTTTGACCATAATTAGCAATCTAATGTTAAAAAAATTAATAATTATTTATTGTCATCCAAGTGGAAGATTTTTAGATTAATTATGGGCTTAAATAGTCAGTTGGTCCCTGTAAGTTAGTGTGTTTTTTATTTTCGTACCTGTATCTTTTTTTTTTCTTGGGAATGATCCCTCAATGTTAAAATCTTTTTGATTTTAGTCCCTAAAATTAAAATTCGCAGGAAAATCAGAAGAAAAGTTTGCATGAAACCTGCAGATTTTCCTGTGGATTTTAGTTTTAGGGACTAAATCCAAAAGAAATTCAATATTTAAGGACTTTATCCAAGAAAAAAAATATACAGGGACGAAAACCAAAAACACGCAAACTTACTGGGACCAAAAGACTATTTGAGTCTTAATTATTTAATTAATCAAATATGGGTTGAAATAATTAATTATTAATTAATTATATTATGGTAAATTGTTATCAAACATTAATTATTGATGAATTGTTTGATTGCGTTTTGTGGCTGAATGGACTATGATAGGTTAGACCATTCAGTTAAGCTCAATGAGAGGTCTCTGCCCTCAACCGTTTAACTATTTAAGCATTGTCCCATTAAACAATTAACATACTATAAAAATTTTAGACTGAAATGATGGTAGTAATCCTCTCATATTACTCTCTCGGACAGAAGTGTCTAAAACCCTAAAAGGCACACCGTTCTGATTACTCTTGATTACTCTATAATATTACAATATGCTATAATTGGTATCTATCATATTTAATTAAATTCATCAATTCTAACATGGAAAATTATAAAGAGAGTTGTTATTCAAGAATTATGTTGAAACCTACCTCTAACATGGTGATATAACAATAGTTTAAGAATAGTAGAATAAGAAAAACCTGCAAGAGATTGCCACCTGCTATGTTCCACCTTGTCGAAACCAATCTTCAACTCACACAGTAACCTAACTTTAACTCACACTGTATAAATTAAGTTTATTTAAATTATTAATTAAATTGGCTTGGGCCTAGTATAATACTTGATTATTTTTTATTTTTTATTAAAATAAAATATAAAGGGTAAAAGTGGAATTCAGTTAAAATAATAAGGATAAAATTAGAAGAAAAAATGATAAGCTATAAGCTATAATGCCATTTGAAATAGCATTTGAAAAATAAGTTATAAGTCAGTAAAATAAGCTATAAACTCGTTATAAAAAGATCATTACTAAACATGTTTTTTATTGTTATATGCGCTTATAAGTTATAAGCTCAAAATTTGGTTACCAAATAGAGCCTAAGATTCACTCAATTAACAATTACATACAAAAAACACAACTCATTACAACAAGAAGATTAACTCAATATTATAATAACCTATTAACATATGCACACGATTTATCAAACAACTAACATAGTACATCATGAAAAATGATAGACTTAAAACACACACAATTCGATTGGACCGACCTGCTCTGATACCACTAATGTGACAGCCTAAATTTCAAAATAATATATTTGATATTTATAGATATTTAAAGTTTTCAAAACTAATAAAATTTACGAGTTTCAAAAAGTTTTTGAGATAAAGGACATCACTTAGTTCACTTACACATTCCAAATGATTAAAAAAAAAATCATTAAATGAAAAAAAATCTACATCGCTATACTTAATATTTATGATCTTTTAACGCAGATAGTAAAAATATTTTTAAAATAATTTTTCCAATTCGATGTAACCTATCAGAGCGGAATTTCTCGCAAACTTGAACTTCAAGACTCATTAAGTTATATTTACTGCGATTTTGCAAACGCATGACCAAGTCATACAAACACGAACACGGAAGGGTGAGCTTCGAAAACATATAGCAGTATAAAATAATTGAGAAAATTATGCAAATTATCAAGTAAATATTATATTGTATCATATAAAAGTTATCACAAACTATCAACATAAAACATCTACATAATTCACAATTTTAAGATATAATTATTTTCATCTTAAAGTAACCTTAATAAAAGCAATCAATATGCATCACGACAATCAAGTTTAATCATAATTCAAATTATGATATGGATTACTCTTAGACTCTAGAGTTTTCCTCTTTCTTTGATACCATTATACTCTACAAAGGATTGTGCTTCTCTCTATTACACTGCACTAGTCCCTTCCCTCGTTGGCCTAGGTTACTCCATAAAAGTACCATCTTTAGCCCGAGTTGGAACAACCATTATTTTATCATTTAAGGTTAATATTGATAATGTTTTTGTGGTCGTTTTAATGTTGGTTTCACTCAAATTGAAGTTACGATGACAAAGAATGGATTAAAACTGTGATGTTCAATAATGGAGAAATACTGTATTTTTGAACGGAAATAAAATGGCTAAAAATCTAAATAATTATAAATTAATAACTAACTTTAAGGTAGAAAACTCGTACTAAAATTTGAGACAAATCGGAGAAAGTATTTTGCACAACTGTTTGACATCGAATCGATTTCGTTCAATTCCAAGATATGAGCACGTTCTCTTTGCTTCCTTTTTCTCTCTTGATATAACGCTACTACTCTAGCGCTTGCATTTTCATAACTCCCCCTTTTTCTTTTGTTTTGTTAATAATTTGGTTAAGCTCGTTATTCTCACTTACCTCATTTTTAATGTATTTATTTAAAAATATAGTTAATCATAAATATACATTTATTTTGTTTATATCTAAAATATTATTATTTAAAATACTCCACTAAAACATCCATCACTTAAAATTTTTTACCATGATAAGTAAATTTAATATAAACATTTACCATATTCTTTAAATCGTATATATATATATATATATATATATATATATATATATATATATATATATATATATATATATATATATATATATATAGATATATATATAATTTGTCTTATTATATGATTGTTTATATAGTAAATAATTTAAACAATTGATGGTTTAGGTGTTATTATAACATAATATGCATACATCTATTTTTAATTCAATCTACGTGAAAATATCATGATAAACAAAGGCGCACATGTACACCTAAAATCATCTAAAAATTGTGGTTATTAATTTATATGATGAATATACATATAGAAATATCACAAATGATAATTTGTAAAAATTAAGGTGTTGCAGCAGGTAGTCATTCATCGGGATCTTAGGGTACTTTTTTAATCTTTCCTTTTTTAAGAGGTAGGGTAAAGTATAGATGTGATGATAATCTTATTGTTTGACATGGTCTATTTAAAAATCTCAAAATGATGTTATCTTTAATGGAGTCATAAAAATAGCGAAAGAAGTGAAGAGTAATAGTGTATTTTTGGCTTGGAAATGGTTTTTAGGTAGCAGATCGAGTGTTTTCCCTGATTCTGAGTGTGGTGGTGGATCTTTAATACCACTTTTGTTGAGATCTAATCTATTAATAGTGGATCTGGTTGATTTGAGCTCTAGCCTGATAGTAGTGAGTTAGTTCTCTAGTAGTTGTGGTTTTGCTTCTAGTTCTCCCATTCCTTTTGAGGCGCCATGCATTTAACATGTTTCTTATTTTTATCTTGTTTATGGACACTTCTTGTCCTTTTTTAATATTTTGTTGCATCTTGATTTTGTTTATTTAATATATATTATTTTCCATTAAAAAAATGTTGAGGAGTCTAGGGAGTGACATTCTTCTAAGAATCTATAAGAAATTTTGATATTAGATGTATGAATTAATTATTGTATAAATATAAAATTTAATACATTAGATACTTAGAAAATAAAATATGCACTCTTAGTGTAAAATAGATTTATAATGAAAACCAATCAATGATATGTATTGTGCCAAATAACAAATACATTTTAAAATTTATAGATTATTATCTACAAATAATAAGAAGTTGGATAAAGTTATTTTATTGAAATATTAAAAGCTTGAGTGGTCCTCAAAGACAAGGTGTGTATGAGATTACTCTTAATAATTTGATGGTTCCTAATATTAAACAATGGGATGTTCATGTGATAAGGAATTTCTTGATCATGTAGCTTCTGAGGACATCGTTTAGGTCCCGTTGGTGGATGAAGTTGGAGAGGATAGGTGGATTTGGAAGGAAGAAAAAAATAGTAACTATAGTGTACATTCCGGTTATAGACTATGGAGAAGCATATAAGAGAATCATATAGATAGAAGTGTGGAAGGGGATTGGGGAAGCCTTTTGAATACTAAAGCACCAGCTAGAGTCAAACATCTTTTGTAAAGAATATATAGGGATTATTTACCAACTCGTTATAGGCCCCGTCAACATCATGTCCAATGCCCGTCAGAATGTCAGCTTTGTGAGAATGTGGTCAAAGATAATTGACATGTTTTCTTTGGGTGTGTTGTTACTTTTTAGTGCTTGAGGGGAGCAGGTTTGTCCGCTACCATTGAACCTCGTTTACACTCTTTAAATGATGCTTAAGTTATTATTCTTGAAATTTGTAGCAATGAGGATAGTATGACTACTGGGAGATTTGCAGTTGTGTTACATGTGATATGGAAGAATAGAAATAATATTATTTGGAATAATGAGCGAGAGGATGCATCTAAACTTGGAATGCAAGCGTTTTATAATTGGAGGATTGGTTTACAGCTCAAAAGTGGAAGCAAAAAGAGAATGTCAATCAATCTCGTACTTACGTATTAGAATCTGCCAGAAGCAGGGTGGCTGAAGTGTAATGTAGATGCGGGTTTCAACGATAACCTCGGTACTTAACCAATAGGGGTTGGTGTGTGAGAGATAACTTTGGTAGATTTATTTTTGCAGGTGTGGATTGGGACATGGGTCTGCTTTCCATTGTAGAAGCAAAAGCTTTGGTTCTTAAAGAGACAATTCAAGGAGTTATAGCTAAACACTTGGAAAATGTAATTTTTGAAAGTGACTCTCACAGGGTGATTCAAGCGATTAATTTCAATCATTGTGGGAGCTCTGAAATTAGTCTAATTATCTTGTCTATCCAGAGATTGTTACAATTTTATCCCAAATTTAAGGTTAAGTTTGTTAAGCGCCAAGCGAATATGGTTGCCCATAGGGGTAGACATCGGTTCGGGCCGGTTCGGGTTCGGGTCCAAACTACCAAACCGGTCTAACCCTCGGGTGAAGATTACAGGCCCAACTTCCAATCGGTTTAGATCTTGGTTTTTTCGGGTTCGGATTGAGTCGGTTCAGTTATGGAAATCGGTTTTTTTCGGATATTTAATTTATTGGTCCAGCTTAAAAATCAAGCCCAAGGTAAAAAAAATAGCAGAATTTCAATTTTTTATTTTTTTTTATTGGGTCGTTTTGGGATAAAGCCCAAATGAACATCAACCTTCCTCTTAATTCTTTTTTTAATTTATTATAGGATATAATTATTCGGGTCATAAAATAATTTAAGGACATTAAATTTAGCTTTTTTTAATATAAATTTTAATCAAGTAATTGGTTTATTTTATTATTTTTAAAAACACTGAATTATTTGGACCCATTTAATCATTTAACATGGAGTTATTTTATAATTTGATAAAACAACCAATAATTTGATAAATACAACCAATAAAGTCCAAATATATTATGCTGCATTCAAAGAACTTGTCCCAATTATCATCTCAGTCACAATTATCATCTCTTCTTCATCTTTGTTATATTTAACTCCTCAAATATGTGTTACTGGTCATAAAACAACCCCTCTGAAAATCCAGCAATTCACAAACACAAGTGTATCAATATCTCTATTAGAAGATAATCCAAAAATTCACAAACACAAGTGTATCAATATCTCTGTTAGAAGAAAGTTTCCTCACTCATAGAAGAAAAATTAAGTTTTCTCCAATATTTCCACAAAAACTGCAGCAACAAAAAAAAATTAATACCATGATAAATTATACTTTAATAAAACAAAACCTTATGAGAATACTAACAGGTAGTTCAGTGACAGTTCAGTGACATTATGTAATCTATGTAATTTTCTTACAGCTTCAGATCTTTCAAGCGGCAATAAGAGTATGCATCTTAGAAAATAACTATAAGAGAAAACTCCACCATAAGAAAACTAGCCAAAATGCATCATGACAACATAACAAAAAACAAACCCTTTTTCTTATGGATCTTCTCATCTTTGCCTTTATTTTTGCTTAGTTTTGAAGTTCATGTTTTTTTTTTCTGATATGAAGACTCTTCTGGGAATTTTGGAAAGAAAAGATGAGAATTTCTTAAAGGGGTCATCTACTGCAGTTTATCAAAATTATTTCCTATAACAAGAGTATACTATAAGTAACATAGAGAAGATAATCTACAACAGAAATAATGATAACTATACTTTCTGTCATCATCAAATTCTTGCTCTATACATGGATTCTGCCCTTTCTTCATATGCTATTAAAAATACAACATAAGCTGCAACAAAGAAAAAATATTATGATCAATACATGTAAAGACAATCAGCATAATCAAACATAGTTTTCAAACAAATAATCCATGCTTCAAATCTATTTCAAATACCTTTCAGATCTGCTTCAAATACACTTCAGATCTACTTCAGATTTACTTCAAATACCCTTCAGATCTACTTCAGATCTACTTCAAATGCCCTTTAGATCTATTTAAGACACATGTTACAAAAAAAAACAAATCAAACCATAACAAAATATATCGAGATTAAGAAATTACATGAAAACATGCCTTTTGGATAAACTTCATGCGTACGTTCATGCCCTAGAAGTTGGCCATACCTGCAAAAAGGAAAAACACATACACAAAACTACTTAAATTTAGGAACCCAGTAGACTTTAAACACTTACACTAATCATAACTCCAAACAAACACTAACCTTAAATAATAAAAGAGTAGAAATCACCAAGAAAAAGCTCTTACCTTTTGAATATTGAGATAACAGTAGAAATAGTTGGTGAAATGGAGATATATTGGCGTGAAGATGAAACATTAAGGCTATGTTTGGGAGTTTGGAGGGGAGGGGAGGGGAAGGCTTCCAAAAACAAAATTTTAAAAAAATGTAGGAAAATATTTGACATTTTGTGAAAAAATGAATTTGTTTAGAATGATAAAAGAGTTATTATTATTACAAAATTTTTAATTTTCAAAATAGTATAACAACCTAAAAGATATTTGGAAAATTTATGTATGCCCTTCAAAACCCTCCAAAACCCTCCTTCAATACAATTTTTGAGTTCCCCCATTTTATGGGGTTTTTGGTGTTATGAATAAACTCAAATCCTCCAAAACCCTCCTACCCAAAATCTTTTTATCCTTTTCACCCAATTCCTCCTATTTTTCAAAGCCCTCCCCTCCCTTCCCCTCCAAACTCCCAAACATAGCCTAAGAGATGATGAAAGACGTTGGATACAGAACACCAAAACGAAAAATAGAGTCACGAAGATTTGGACTATCAACCACCCAAAGGAGTGCGGCGCAGATTGAAAAGGAAGACTAAGATTTAGGGTTTGGCAAGGATAATAAGGTTAAGTAGGAAAGTTGAACATGGGCTTAAACTGGGTTGTAGCAGAAGGCCCATAAAAGCAATATTGGATTCGGTCGGATTCGGATTCCGACGGACCCAAGAATGCAATCCGCTTCCGACCTAAGTAAACCACCTCAACCCCTTTCAACCACCCGATGGCCCGACGACCCGAACCGAACCGACCCAATAACTCTAAAAACACACGGGCCGGACCGGGTTCAGTCAGTTCACGTTTTCTTGTCCACCCCTAGTTGCCCACTCATTAGCGAAGGAGGCCAATTCTTGGGCTAGGTGTAGCATCTTTAATATGTTTCCATCTTGTATTGAGCAACTCCTGATTAATGAAATGTGTTAAGTTTGCTTTTGTCAACAAAAAAAGTTTGAGTGGTCCATGTATATCCTATTTATTATTGTAGTTAAAAATTGTAGTTTTTTATATTAGTCATCTAGTTTATATATTTGTAATTCATTCCTTTTACACTAACTAGATATATGGCTTGTGTGTTGCACGAGTTTGATTATAATTTTTAATTTAATAACTTATATAAAAATTATAATCATATGATTAAATGTGCTTTAACATTATATTAAATATAAAAAAATATTTAACAGTTTGAGAATCTTTAATAATTTATGTATAAAAAATTTTCAATTATGTTTTTTAAATGTGAAAGATATGTCATATTTACGTGAATAATACAATATTATAAAAAGTTTTATATTAAATTATTTGTGATTAATCATTAAATTAAATTTATAATACATATAAGAGTAGATCAATCTAATTTTTAATTATTTATTTAGTGTTTAGTCTATAATTTACAAAATCTAAGAATTTTTTTATTCAATGTCAAGTCTAAAAAAAGTTTTAAACCATATATTCTCTAGATATTTTTTTAAAATATATTATATCTTATCATATTAATTTTATCCGGTGTTTCTATGTTATATAATCAAGTAATTTTGTTCATATTTTCATGATTTTTTTGTTTATTTATTGTAGAGGAAGATATATGATGTGACCTAATTAATGGATTGTTTATTTCATGAGGTATAGAAAATTATTAGTATTTATTATGGGTCAATCATCTCAAGAAATTAATTGTTTTCACATCAATAATTAAATTATAGAAAAATGAATTTAAAAATGAAAATAAAACTTTAAATAGTTTTTTCTTCAATTTCATAGGCATGGATGATTCTTAATAATTTAATTAGAGTTATATATCAATTATTTTATTGTTTATATTTAGAAATCATGTATAACTCATGTGTTGTACGGGTTTTGTTCAGCTGCTAATTTGTATTAGAAAAGTATAAATAAAATGAAGGGCACTATAATATTGCTAATTTGTTATTAGAAAAGTATAAATAAAATGAAGGGCACTATAATAATAAATAAGAATCTTCAAAACATGATAACAATATAAAATTATAAACCAACAATATAGTTATACATAAAAAAACTTTAAAAGAAAAGTCTCATAATTCTGTCAATTAAATATCTCATTTACATTTAAATCTTATAATTTTTTAAATAATATTTTACCTTTTATATTAAAATTAATCCCTTTTGTGTAAAATTTTGGAATTTAATATTTTTAAAACTATTTTTTTTTAATTACCGAAAAGCTATCATACCAAAAAATAAATTAAGAAAAAAGAAAACTAAAATAAAATAAGATAAAGATATACCATAGACATATTTTAAAATATTTATCAGTAATTCCTTTTACCTATAGCATATTTCATAAAGATATTGTATGCAACTATGCATCTTTAATATATTTGCACATAAAAACATTTTTTTTTGTTTTTTTATTAAAATATTCACTTTTTACCTCAGTCCCTTAAAATCCTTTTATTAAAATAATTCAAATAAAATAAAAATAGTCGTTCTTATTTCTCATTCTAAAAATTGTAATATACATATTAATATCATTAAAAAAATATTAATATCATTAAAAAAATAGAGGTTGAATATTTAATTGATTGATGTAATAGTGATCTGAGCTTCCTATATTGACATAAATAACAAATTCATAGTCTCCTACCTTGTTGCAAATAAATAATCAAGACACATGTATAAAGGAAGAAGAGAGTTGTTATTTTGATACTGAAAAATGATACCGTATCCTACACCATATCCAAAATACATCATGCATGTGTTTGTTTGTATCAATAGAAAAGAAAAAATAATTATTAAACATAATGAATAAAACAAAATCGAATATTAATATGGTGTAGGTGTCATTAAATAGTGTAAGCATAATATTTCTCAGTAAGAAATAGAAGAACAACTATCATACAATTTTGAAGAGTAAAAAAAATGTGAAGATCTAAAACTAAACTCACACTGAGCAAAAACATGTGGAACATTAAAAATTAATAAAATTATAGAAATTTCTTTATTCAATGTCATCTAAAGTTCCTTAATTTAACCATGTTTAGGTCTCCAATATAACTTTGTTGGAAGAAGAGTGTTATTTGAAAAAAAAAATAGACTTAGGATGATCTTTAATATTCATCTCTTTCATTTCTTAAATAAAACCACATCATATCAATATTTTCATGTCTGACTGTCATCTTCTCAATTAGATTCACTTCAACCGTGAACTCAATTACATCTGATCAACAAAAATATAAAATATATTTTACATGAAAATATAATAATTGAATATGAGTTTTAATAATAAAATAAACTTATCTAAAAAACTTAGCAAGAAAAACAAAACAAAAAACTCATTAAAGTTATCATGGTGAAAATCATAGAAAATGACGAATTTGTGAAATATGTATCACAAACATCGAATAAATAATAATGTGAGTTTATGTGCAATTTTATAGGTGTGGGAGAATGCAAAGGAACATAAAATTTTATTGGTGTTTCAGTGTAACGTTATTAACGTTATGACATATTATTTTTTATATAAAATATGATAAATTAAATTGAGTATTATGTATTATTAAAATTTAATTCAATTGAAAAATAGATTATTTTTAAAAAAAAAGTATATAGAATTGGAGAGAAATTTAAAAAGTGGTTTATGTAAATATAAATAAAATATTTAATAAAGTAACTTTATTTTTATTAAAAATAAATTGTAATGTAACGTTATATAATCTAACATTTTCTATTTATAAATATAATATTAAAAAAATCATTTTCTTACTGAAAATTTTAAAAATTAAATAATTTATAATTATAAAAAATATGAATAAATAAATTTGAGTATTATATATTCTCAAAATGTAACTCTATCAAAAATATATTTCATTAATTAATAATTCTATAAAATAGAAAATTACTTCACTTTTACTGCATTTTATTTTTTTTAATTTTGTTATATAATAATTATTAACGTATTTAATATTTATTTTTAATTTCTATCCATTATTATCATTGTACTCTATATTAATTATAATTTTAATAAACATTAAAATGAGAATTATATAAAATAAAATAAAAAATGATGAAAATTAAAGAAAATAAAATAAAAAATGGTGGAAAATAAAGTTATAGAAAGAGTAATTTTATATAACGGACCATTTAATAGATAGTTAAGGAAAAACATAAAGATGGTCATTTTAAAAGTGAAAGAGATATAACCTTAAACATAATATTTTTTGACCTAATTTTTACTTAAGAGAAATTTTTGTGGCATGGTATATATAAAAATATTAAAATTTAATTATGAAAATTATATATAAAAATAATAAATTTATAATATTTTTTAATCTTAATTTTCCTTTTTTTATTATGGATAATAAAAAAATTATAGACTAGTTTACACTAAAAATTTTACACTAAAAAAAGAGACGCAAAATATAAAAAAAATGAAATTATTATTTTTTATAAAAAAAAAATTAATATCAAATTATTTAGTCATACATGACATTTAAAAATATTGATACTAATATATTGTATAATTTATAATTAAATTTAGTTAATAAAATAGTTAGTTTTAAATAATTTCTTAAAATTGTTCATCCTTTTAATTTTAAATTTTAAATCCATATAAAATTTAATTATTTACTATTTATTATTTATTAAATAATATATTATTTATTATTTAAATTCTTATTTATTATTTATTATTTATTATTTATATTATTATTATTGTTGTTATTATTATTATTATTACTATTATATTTATAATTATTATTTATTCTTTATGTAGAGATGATTTTTTTTATTAATAATGATTATATGTGGAAATTTAACCAGAAAATATTTAGGAAAAAAATAAAATTAATTATAATTAAATGATAGCATGAAAATAATATTTAATTAAATGTTGAATTATATAAAAATTGAAAATTGTAATATGATGTCACATAAACATTAGGGTTAGGGTTGTTACCAAGGTTGTCATCATGACTACCTTGTATTTTTAGATTAAGTAGATAGATAGATTGTTATTTAGCATGTTATTTTATTTTAGATTAAATATACTTTTTGTCTATTATATTTGACTCGTGTCTTTTACCTTCTGAATTTTAAAAAAGACCATTTTAATATGTTAATTTTGAAAATTTGACCAGGTTAGCTCTTTACTCTATTATGTTAATCCAAGTCAATGGATAAGGCTATGTGACACTGACGTGGAATGTCACGTGGCTAGACAAACTTTTGTGATTGATTTAGAGAATGAAAAATTGGTCACTAAAAATTTATGGATTTTGGTTGTTGTTCTTCATCTTCTTCCTCAAATCCATAAAATCCAAAATCCAATGCTAACTTTGAATACACTCGTTTTTTATAATCACAAGAGTTCCTTATTTCAAAATTGATCTCTGGACCTTAATAGCTTGTTGCATCATAGCTTTGAGTTTACTACCATTGTTCATAGAAAGAAGAATGCAAGAAATAATGATCCATGAAATGCTTTAAAATTTTAAGATAAATGCAAAACACTAACCGGTTGGCGTAGCGAAATCAACAAAGTTTCCTAAAAAACTTCTCATTTGCTATGTGAAGACTAGCCTTGGAGGCAAGTGTTTTAGGCCATTCGCAAGGCCCAATAAAAAAGAACCAATTTCCATTTTGAGACCTTTCAACCATTCATCATATAGATAAATCACGAAACGTGAAATTAAAGGTATGATTTTTCACCATAATTCGCTATGCTTCTTTTTACTCTATAAACGACTTGATCGTTAAAGTGTTAACTTTGCAAGTTCACCCTCGTCTTGCCGCATCGAAAATATGCACCACCACTCTATGGCTTTGTATTTGAGAGTTTTGGAGGGTTTATGTAAATTGTTCAAATACAATTTATGTTGTTATAGTATTCTAAAAATTAAAAATATATTAATGATAAGTTTTCTTTTATTATTCTATAAAAATAATATTTTTTTCAAAAAATATTAAAGATTTTTTTAGATCTAAAAAAATTATTTTTGAAGTCCTTTCTTTTCCTTCAAACTCTCAGATAAACCCTAAAAATTCACATAAGTTGTTCATCAACAACTTTGATTCCAGAACAGATAACTAATAATATTTACTTATATTAGTGTGTTTGGCATAAAATTAGAATTCTAAAAAATATTTTAAAATTTATTTTATTAAAATTTTAAATTTTAAATTTCAAACACAAATATGTTAAAAATAACTTATGTGTTATAATTATTGAAAAACATATTTAAGAAAAATAATAAACAAAACTATATTCAAATCCAACTTATTAGTTTCTTTTTTTACTACTATTACTATATCTTATTAGAAGCGTTTTAGAAAAAAAGGGAAATTAGTATTTTAAAGATGAAAAAATAAACAAAATAAATCGCTTCACCATGCTGTTTATTTTTTAATTGTAAACTATGTCAATTAATACTACGGTGGTGTATTTAATGGTATGTTGAATTAAACTTGTACTCAACTATGACATTTTTAATTATAAATTTAATTTATAATTATTAAAAATAGTATATTAAAATAAATATTTCATATATTCTAATGATAAAATATGTGCATTTTTTTAGACCAATATTTTAAGACACCTCAAGTGAATATAGTTATCCAATTTTTTGTGTTGGGGAAGAAAGTTGTTTCGTTTAAAATTATTTTGATAATGTAGTTGATTGATGATTTTTTTATTAGACCACAATGTAAAATTCATGCATCAGACATGAGTGTAAGTCTATTAAAGTCATAAGTATATTTGTCAATTGTTGTATAAATATTTTCTCCCTTCGAATCCATTATCCATGCCAAACTAGTGGCTTACACTTGAATTTTAGCATATTGTTGATTTTATTGAAATTAACAGTAAGATTCCGTAAATATATACATAGTACTGTAGAAAATAGAAGTGTAAATTTTACTGATTCGTTACTTTTTATTGTTTTCACAAAAAAGTCTTTTGTTTTTTAGTCGTAGGTAGTATAAACGAGGCTCTCTTTATTTATTCTCTATGAAAGTTGGTCTGCATGCACTTAGAACAAATAATAGGCATGTGCATGTATAAAAAAAATAATAATAATAAAATTAATAGGCATGTGCTGTAAAAAGATGAGAAGTGTTTAATAATTTATCTTTTCCTTTTTATAATTTACTAGTCAATTTTAACTTCTTAATCTTGATTATTTTCTTTTTAATTAAAATAAATAAATATATATATATATATATATATATATATATATATATATATATATATATATATATATATATATATATATATTTTAAAATATTCATGTCTTGCTCATTCATTTGAATTTAATAAAATTTATACAAAAATAAAAGGTTAACGAACAATAAGTTATGTCACTATTCTTTTTTGGGTCGCAAAATCAATCATCTTAAAAACTACATTTCTAGGAGATACAACATTGCTATCTATAAATCTTTGAATTTTCTGTAAAAAGATCACCCCTAGTATTAGCGCCTGTAGTTAGTGTGACTATTGAGAATATGGTCGAGGAAATGGTGGTTGTTAAAGAAGCTGTCAAGGCTAAGTTAAAAGGCTATTGGGCAAAAGAATAAAGCATCTGTTGACAAACGCAATGAGTCAAATTTTTCAATGTAGGAGACAATATGATGGTGTTTCTGCGCAAAAAGAGGTTCCCGATTTGTACATACAGCAAGCTGCAGCCATGCAAATATGACTCTCAAAGTGACCCAAAAGATCAACGATAATGCTTATGTGGTAGCTCTCCCGAATGCAATGAACATATCCAATACCTTTAATGTTGTTGGCATTCATGAGTATCAAGCAAATTAAGTTCTTTATCAAGAAGAGAACTCGGGGTCGAGTTCTTCAGAGGTGAAAGAGACTGATGTAGGAAGGATGACTGCGCATATTGAAGAAGAAATTGCGCATGAGAAAACATTTTAATATTTAAGCAGTTTTCTATTTTAATCTTTAAACAATTTTTAGTAGTATTTCTATTTTGGATTAAAAGTCCATTAGGGTCACTTTAAGTCCATTATGGTTTCATTGTTTTATGTATTTAAAGACCTTGGCGTGACCATAAGAATTATCTTTCATTATAATAAAATTTAAAGTTTTCTTTATCGGGTGCATTTCAGAACTTATCTAACAGGTTTTGCGCTTGCAATCATGTGTTTTCATTCTAGGTTTAGCGCTCGATATTCCTTTGAGTTTTCAATTGCATCACTGTTAAAGTACACAAGTACACAACTGCCATATACGAATATTGGGGCATTCTAAAATATTCTTTTTAACAATCACAATTGATACAATCACAGTTGTACACAGGGCCGGGCCAAGGGCCAAGCTACCTAGGCTAGGATTTTAGGCCTCAAAAGTTTGAGTTTAAAAAGAGTCTCAAATATTTCTTATTCAGTCATGAAAAAATATAATGATACATTAATCACATATATTATATGGTTGAGTTGGTAAAATGTAGGTTTCTTTGCCTTTTGATCTTGGATTCAACTTTACAGCAACCACACAATTATTATTTCTAAATACATTTTAAAGGCCTCATTTTAAAATTTTCTTTAAGCCTCTAAATGGATTTTAAAATTTGTTTTAGGCCTCTAAACGGGTTGGGCCGACCCTAATTATATAAAATTATCGGCGCAATCACAACCGTACAAATCTGTCGACAAAATTTTTATAGTAAAAATTCAAACTATCAGATATTTCACAATTTTTCTAAATATTCGAATAATACACTAGCATTACAAAAAACCAATGACTTAACATAACACTATACGATTTTTCACCATTTTGTAAAAACTCCGGTTATTCATAATGTTTTTTTTTAATTTTAAAAATGATTTATTTTTGTATGCCACATTTTTTCAAAAACCTGATAAAATTGTATATCGGTTTTTTGTACTGACCCTAGTGGATTTTCTGCAGGAAGACATTTACAAGGTGGTCATGGATTTTCACAATTCTGCTTCACTTCCAAAGGCAGTAACAGCTTCCTTCATAGCACTGGTTCCTAAAATTGCTAACCCTCAGGGCCTAAATGAGTTTCGCCCAATCTGTCTAATAGGGTGTCTTTACAAAATAATATCGAAGGTATTAGCAAACAGAGTCAAGAAGGTGCTAAATTCGCTTATCTCTCAATCACAATCTGCGTTTGTTCCAGGGAGGCAAATTTTAGATGGAGTATTGGCTTTAAATGAAATAAGAGATCACGCAAAAAAAGGTAGGAAGGAGTGTTTCATTTTCAAGGTGGATTTCCAACAAGCTTATGACTGTGTTAATTGGCAGTTCTTGAGATCCTTGTTTCGTAAGTTTGGTTTTGGTAATAAATGGTGCAATTGGATGGAAGCGTGCATATTCAATAGCTCAATGTCGATTCTGGTCAATGGCTTCCCAACTAAAGACTTTACAGTGGAACGGGGCCTTAGACAGGGCGACCCGTTATCCCCTTTCCTTTTCACCTTGATTGCTGAAGCATTGGCTGTATTATTCAAGACTGCTTCTCAGGCTGGTTCTTTTGAGGGTTATAAAATCAACAATGGCAGTGAAGTCACGCTTCTACAATTTGCAGACGATACAGTAATTGTAGGGGAAAATTCTTGGAAAATTCTTTGGAGCATTAAATATATATTTAAAGGATTTCAGTTGGTATCGGGCCTGACGGTGAATTTCTCAAAAACCAAGGTCGCGGGGGTCAACCTTACTGAATCTTTTCTGGTTGCAGCCTCCCAGTTTCTAAGTTGCAAGCGGGAGAAGCTTCCTTTCAAGTTCTTAGGAATTCAGGTGGGGATAAATCCGAGGAGAGCTGACGCGTGGGGTGAGGTGTTACGCGGTATGAAGAATAGATTATCCCTGTGGAAAGCTAAGTCGTTGTCCATTGGAGGCAGAGTTGTTCTTCTCAATGCGGTCCTCTCCAGCTTACCGATTTATTCCATGTCATTTTACAAAGCTCCGGTAAAAATCGTGAAAGAAATTATACGAATTCAGAGTCGATTCTTATGGTGTGGGAATGAGGATAAGAGGTGTATTAATTGGATTAGTTGGGCTAATATTTGTAAACCCAAGAGTGAAGGGGGTTTGGGAGTAAAGAACATAAGTATTTTCAACAATGCCCTTTTGACCAAATGGAAATGGCGCATCCTGTTAGAAGAAGATTCCTTATGGAAAAATCTTCTGAAAGCTAGATACGGTGACATTCATAAAGCTGTGATTATGGGGACGAACTTCAAAGTGCAAAAGAGGGATTCTGTCTGGTGGAAAGACTTGCTGGCAGCAAGTCTGGATTTAACTAATGAGCTTGATTTTTTTGCAGGTAGTGTTAGCTTTGGTCTAGGCGATGGTGGTAAAATCATGTTTTGGTATAGTAGATGGCTGGGTGGGATTCCATTTAAAGAGTTGTTTCCCCTGCTCTTTAATGTCTCTAGCAAGCAGCAGGGTTCGGTCATGGAAATGGGCTCAAGGTACGAAGATCATTGGCAATGGGACTTTCATGTTGCAGCTAACATCTTGCTGGACAACCCAGAATTAATGCAGGAGGCTATGGAACTTATGGAGATTTTGGGAGGAATCTGCCCAACGGAAGGGGTGGTGGATTCTATGAAGTGGTGGCCTACCACGGAAGGTTGTTTCACGGTCAAAAGCTGTTGTTCTTTGATGAGGGTCCGACATTTAGAAGATGAGGTCGAAGCGAACAAACTGGCAGCCATAAAATGGGTGTGGGATGCTGCAGTACCGTCCAAAATAAAGGTGTTCGGCTGGAGGTTCTTCTTAAACAGACTTCCATCAAAAGATCAACTTGTGAGGAGGAATGTTCTACATAGGGAGGATGACAAAATGTGTGTGATGTGCACAAGAGAATATGAGGATTTGGTTCATTTATGCTTCCTGTGTCCTTTCGCTAAGAATGTGTGGAATAGCATAGGATTATGGTTAGACAACATGCTAGATGATTCTATGGTTGGTCACTTTCATTTAGCACATTTTTTGCAGGTTCTGAAGGGTTGTATGAAAAGGAAGAAATTATGCTTGATTTGGCTTACAACGGTTTGGGTCATTTGGAATTCAAGAAACAACATCATCTTTAACAACTCTCTTTTAGTTTTAGATGATGTTATCTTGAGCATTAAGATGGTTTCTTGGATTTGGCTATCAGTTGGTTTGTCAAAGTGCCCATTTATCTTTTTTTACTCTTGGTATCAAGCTCCTTTGGAGGCTTTAAAATCTGTGTAATTAATTCGTTGTTACGGATTTTGAGTACCCATAGTACTCTTATCTCTAATCTAATATATAATCTTGATTATAAAAAAAAAATTCTTACTGTATTTTTTACTTAAACTACTGAAATTTTTCCTGCATTTTTTTTAAACTAAAGTTAATTTTGATATTACCAAACATTAGAACTTACTAGTAGAATCAAAGATGGAGTCCCAGGCACAGTGGAACCCTCTTCTATCATTTTCAACGTTTATCAATCACCACCGTAACCACCTCGCAACTCGTTTCGAAGACACCAAACGCCTCGCCGGAACCCTAATTCAGTCTCACACTCGCACCAAACCCGCCTTCGCCGCTACTTTAACTTCCAACCACGTCGCCAAGTCCCTCGCCGGCACCTCCGTTTACACCGTCAGCAATTCCGACAATGAGTTCGTTCTTATGTCTGATGCCGAAGGTGCTAAGTCCATTGGATTGCTTTGCTTTCGCAAAGAAGACGCTGAAGCTTTCCTTGCCCAGGTTTCTCTCTGTGTAATTTTTTTATCTTCTTTTTTCATTCGGTTAATTTCACGCTGTTGATTTTTTGTTCGTTGTTTTAGGTTCGATCGCAGAAGAAAGAATTTCGAGGCAAGGCTAAGGTCGTTCCTATAACACTTGACCAGGTAGGTTTTTTTCCATTTCATAAGGGGGAACACACGAGTTGATAGTTTTTGAAGCAATGTTAAGCATAGTGTTTATCTTGTATCTTTTACATAGAACTATTCTTCTTGTGTTATAGGTATACATGTTGAAAGTTGAAGGTATTGCATTCCGATTTTTACCCGATCCTGTTCAAATAAAGAATGCACTTGAGGTTGGTATCTGTTTATATTTGTCTTACAATTATTGCTTAAAGTCATACTAGTATTTTTATCATCTGAGTCCGATATCAGTGATAAACTAACTGACAATATTGAACTAGTTAAGTGTTATCAGTTTGAAATGTAAATCATGGGAGAAAGAAGTTTGGTAATATGCATTGTAGTTGCAGTGTGGGAATTAGTTCTGTAACGGAGCTTATATCTTCAACTACCGAACAATTAGCTACTTGTATTTGATTTCATTTTCATTTTGTGTTTATCAGCTCAGAGCAGCCAACAAGGGAGGTTTTGACGGAGTTCCTGTTTTTCAGGTATGTTTTTTTTTGCAGCCTTCGGTCCTTTCCTTCAAAGGACCGTTTGGGCAATGTGGTCACATATTTAAATTAGACGCCAGATGTGGAAATACTAAAATAGTTAGATGGTTTGTAAGCCATGATCATATTATGCTTCCTTTTTACCTATTGATTAGTAATTACATGTGCTTACAGTCAGACCTTTTGGTGGTGAAAAAGAAGAACAAGCGTTATTGCCCTGTATATTTTACTAAGGTTTGTCTAACCGATTGATCTCTTCAATGTTTCACTTACACTATTAAATCTTGATTGGGCATGTAGCTTGATGGAGCAAAATTATATGATAGTTGTCATTTGTTTGTTAAATGGACAGGAAGATATTGAACAGGAACTATCTAAGGTTTCCAAGTCATCTAAAGGTGTTGGAGTTTCTCAACATATAATGGTATAGAATCTGTCATCTCTTGCTCTTGTTTTTTTAGTGCCTGTCAGAAGCTTGTTGTTCCCAAGTTTCTAAGTCACTCTTTATATTAAATCATTTATTATGATTTTGACATTCCAATGAATTTGTCAGAGCCAATTACTAGTTTCCTTAATTTTTTAGACATAGTAAATGACAGCGTATATTTTTTTTGCTGACAAAGACATCATATTTTAGTTAATACTCACAGAGCTGTTATCTCCAAGACTCGTCTTGAATGATTTAACATCTAACTGCCAGTATGATCCACTTGAAAACCTGCTGAACAATTGGTTGAATTATAGTCTTGTGTAATATATTTGTAATTTGCAGTGTGTTTTTCGAATTGCACGGCATCAGTTCCTTATAAGTCAATAATTTAGGCAAAAGTGTTTATGTTATTTATAAAATTCTCCAATCAGAACTGTATGGCCTTGAAAACAATTATGCTGATGTAAATAACTAGTTTTAGTTCTGCAAATAATTTGATTTTTTGTTTCTTAAATTTTATGGCTAACAAAAGCATCTTTTGGAAAGGTCATTTCAATGTGAAAATAGCAATTTGAAGCCCTCTATATAGGATTATAGTTCATAGAGTAAGTTTTTATGATCTTTCTTTCATGAAAAAGGTTACAAGAAAAGGGAAAAACATGTATTTTCATACATAAATGAAAAGTAAATATGTATTTGTGTGGAATTGAGTAATCACATGATCCTCATTGATTTCAATCTGGATACTCTGCTAGATATCTGGTTTTTCAAATGGTAAAGAAGTTAAATGCTAGAGTGTATTGTTTTATAATTTATCAGTCATTTGAATGTTTCTTATTTATTTGCTTACTTTTGATAACCAAGCAGGTTGGTAGCTTTGAAGATGTACTGAAAAAAATCGAGGTAGTAAAGTCTGCATATTAATTATAGTCTATAAACTGGAAAGTAATTTGGATTATGATAATTCTCTTTCTCTCCAACATTGCAGTTGAGTGAAAAGAGTTCAGGGTGGGAGGATTTGGTTTTTATTCCCCCAGGAAAAAAGCACTCTCAACATATACAAGAAATTATTGCTTAATTATCTGGGCACCAAGAGCTAAGCATAGTTTTTTATGGTTTCCTTGAGCAAATTAGACGTATTCCTATCAATTATAGTCAGCTGGTGAGATGTCAGGACCTCTGCCTTCCAGTAATTTGTTTTCTTTTCTTCTTAATATCAATTCCTTCTCATGCAGATTCTGCTTAAGGATTCTCTATATAAGGTATGTCTATAGGTGAGAGGGCATAGGTATATCTGCCAATGTCCATTTAAGGTAAAGGTCCCATGGATTCACCATTGTTGAGTATGTTAAATCCTAATTGTATGGGAATTTTCCAAATACATGTACAGTTTTTTCATTTTAACCGACAGCTGTAACTCTATTGCTTAAATTCTACCTTTCCATGAGTTAAGGGAGAGGTCTTTGGATATGGGTTTGGAAATCAAGTTTAATTAGTCTGCAGGTTTTTAACTATTTGGAGACTTTTAAATATGTGATTAAACTAATAATTTCAATTGAATTTTTAAACTTATTAATAACTCATAATCAAGTCCTTGAATTTAGGGACTTAGTTATACATTATTTAAAAATTTAGGGACATGATTTCAACTTATTACTAAATCTAGAGATCCAATTGGAAGTTGTAAGTTAAGAGACCCACTAACAAATAATTGACAAGTTTAGATATTCAATTAGAAATTTAGCTTAGGGACTATTTAAAATTCTCCCAATAATTTAGAAATTTCAAAAGTTTGTACTAAATAATATTCCTACTCTCAGTAGTTCGCTTTTTACTTAGTTATTTTTAATTAAAAGATAAAATCAATTTAAAGTCATACAATTGATGCTATCAATTAGACATTTTTTCTTCAAATTTAAACACTTGCCTCCTAGAATCATAGGGCAAAACAAACACACATGTGATTATAACATTTATCATAGTGCATATATAAAAAAGCCCAAAAAAGCCTATACAAAAATGTCTAAAAGATTAATTAACATGGGGGCATGTCTTGCGGTGGAGGCGGTAACTTTGCATATAAGGGTTCACCATTCTTCACAATAAACACTGTGTCCATGCCCCAAGTGAGGTGGCGTTCTAGATGACAGTGCAGGAACCATACTCCTGTAATTGAATGAACATTTCGTGCAAGTATGAGTTTTAAACTAAGAAAAATAAAATTGGAAAAAGTAGTTATATATAAATAGTATATAGGAGTATGCTATATGCTATGCTACGTACTTGCCTTGGAAAAAGAAGGATCAGTTTTGATTCTTGTTTATATTACAGAGGTTTTGGTTTGTGTCCCATTTTTCCTTTTTTTTCTTCCTTTTTTCAATAAATTTTAGGTGCTTTAAATATCACTTTACCTTAAGAAAACATGTTCACTAGGACACATACCTGGGTTGGTGGCCCTGAACCTAATTGCAGCCCATCCATTTACAGGCACCATGACATTATTCATAAGTGGAGGATCATACAGATTGTAATTCATCGGATCCTTACTTTTGTTGAAATTGCCAAACCCGAGCCCGACGACATGGAAACTAATTCCATGGAGATGCATGGGATGGTCTAACCCTGTAATCAAATTTGTGTTTTGGAAAACAAGTTCTACTGTTGTGTTATATTCAAAAACTTTAACTTTAGTTGCTCGCCTTGGTGTATTCAAGGTCAGAGGCAAATTATCTCCAGTGAAATCAAATGTATGAGGTGGAAAATTGGGAAATCCCTTTTTGAATACCCCCTTGATTTGATAGTAATAAGCTTCTAGTATGTTATAGGTTGGGTTTTGAAAGCTTACGTTGCTCAAGCTAGCAGCTAAACTAGTTCCATTTGGACCTTCACAGGACTGGCCATTGAGACATGGAAATGTGTTGATAGAAACCGTTGTTAATATATGTTGGCTGATGTCTTTTGGGACTTCATGGGGGGATTTCTCAGGTAAGCTTCTCATGCTTCTGAAGAAGTCAAAAGCTGCCTGTGTGTCTGTAAAGTTCGGAAGATAAGGCAACGGAGGAGTTAAAGGTGGAGTATAACTCCCTATGTATTGTACTCTAGCTGTAGTTGTGGTGTTGTCAAACTCTACTCCCCCAGTTGAGTATGCTCTTGCAGCCAAATAGTAGTGATTAGGTTCTTGGTTGGTATGCAACAATACATCCATTGATTGTCCTGGTGATATGCAAATGTAGTCTTTTGTCATTGGCCTTGTGTACATAGCATCGGTAGCAACAACAGTGAGGTTGTGTTTAGAAATAGCGAAAAACAGTATGAGATTCATTGCGGCATTAACAACACGTAGAAGATATGTCCTTCCCTGCTTTACGTTTAGCGCAAATGTTTCTGGAGATCAAAAGAAAATTAAGAGTTAATAAATGTAATAAAAAAAGTTACACTGCCATTCAATTATTTTCTTGAGGTCAATTAGAGTTTAAGGACTTCCGCTCGCCGTAACTGTAATTGTGGGGAAATGAGGAATCATATTTTTTAATTCAATTTTTTCATACATCTATGCAACAACCGATTGCTACCCGTCTCATAAATGCCACTCTTTACTACACATTTTCTCTGTTTAACTCTTTACTATTTACGGAATAAACCATAAAATATGATAATTCTTAACTACTCTTCAAAATTGAGGATTCTTCAATAGACTAATCTCCAACAAACTATGGATGCAGTAGATAGTTGAAGACTCCTTCAGTTTTGAAGAAGCAGAAGATTTAGTTGTATCCAAATTTGATAGGAATTTAATTTTACGAACGTACAGATGAAAATGGTGGTATTAAATTTTGATTTCGTTGTAAACTTTACATTGATTTAAGTAAGTGTGTACACAAAGGTGAAGGAGCACAGGAAATGAAGCATCAAGAAGCAATTACAACGGTGTACTTAACCCAAAATTCTCATTTCTTTTTAGTTGAAAATAAAAAGAAATGTTGATGCACTTACCCGATGTGGAGCATGGATACAAATCTCCAGGTTGACCATTTATAGTAATAGCATCAGATACTCTTGGGGTTCCTCCACTTTCAACAAATTCTCTAAAAACATCATTCACATCACTCTTCCACCATTCACCTAGGAGTAAAACAATTCAAATAAAAAAAATTCTTCTTGTACATAATATATAATCAATTACAAACATCAAAAAAAATTTCATACCAAATATGATAGGTATGTGTCCATAAGGTTCAGGAAAAGGGTAGGTAGAATTTTTTCTAGGATAGACATGGATAGCACCATGGACAGTTGCTCTTGACCAATCACTATGAGCATGCCACCATACAGTCCCTTCCTCTACTGAAAATATCACTTTTTGTCTGAATATCATTCCTGGTTGAATTGGACACTGAGTTATGTACTCAGGACCATCTGACCATGGATTCTTAGGTTGCTTCACTCCATGCCTGTCCATTTTTAATCAATTAATTTACCATTCGTAATGTTATTTTTGTACATGTATCATCAAAAATTGGAAAAAAAAAATTAATACCAATGTAAAGTTATGTTGTGTTTTCCGTTGTTACGAACATTGACGTAGATTGTATCACCCTTGTAGACTTTGATGGTTGGTCCTGGAAATTTTCCATTCACAGTCAATATGCTTTTTGTGGAACACAATCTTGTGTAACGTGCTTCTTTCACCTGCAACATTACTCAATTAAGATACTATATATGTGATATGCAATAAAAATATGTAAATTATGGTTATGAAAAGAGACTCACAACAAAGTTATAGTGACTCTTAGTTTGAGAACTAAGAGTAATGAAGGAAAAAATAAACAGAATTTGGAGGAACAAATCTTTGTAAAACGACATTTTCATGGAAGATAATATGTTCAACATCACACTATAATGCTATTGCATATAGTTAGTTGGGTTACGAAAACAACATAGTGTTGAAGGGGTTTTATATTTGAATTAAAGAGACTTGTATATTTATTGTTTTGAATAAAGTAAAGAGCTTAGCATATATAGAAGTTAGTTTTGCGTGCTTCAATCTACAAGTTATGGTGAAACCTCACTATTACACCTATATACAAACAATAAAATCAACTTAGGTAGACATTTATTCACTAGGCCCCAAATAATACCCCCTAATTAAAGTAAGACAATTTGAAAATATTTTTGTGTCAAACTGTCTACAAAGAACTAAATATAGTATCTTTTTTTTATAATTTTTTTATTAATACTATTAATTTGTATTAAAATATAAAAAATTAATATTAAATATTAATCTGGCGTGGATCTCACTAGGGGTGGGAATAGGCTGGGCCGAGCTAGGCTTTGCCAAGCCTGAGTCTGACCTGCTATAATATTCAAAGCCTAAGCCTGGCCTGTAGCCTATCATAGGCTTATTTTTTTGGCCTGGGTCTGGCCTTTTTGAAGGCCTGATTGGCCTATTAGCCTACTTAAAAGCCTATTTCATTTGAACATTTGTAAATAAGTCATTCAACTCGTCTTTATATAGACTAACAAATTAAAAGATCAATGAGATTAAATGTTTGTTTGCATTAGTTTATTTGAGTTTACCTAGTAGCATAAATTTTGTGATATTATTTATTTGAGAGAACTTATCGAAACAACTTATGACATTGTTCATAAGATTCTTTTCATCTTATTTTCATAATTTCTTCTAAATAACTAAAATTTATTTTTATATTTTTAATTTAAAGTAAAAAATATAATATAATAATAATAAAATTATTCATATGTATTTAAATAGGTCGGCCTCTTAGGCTTAAAAGGCTTTTTATGTGGCCTGTGGCCTAGCCTTTTTAGCTAAATAGGCTTATAAAAAAGCCTAGGCCTTTTCTATTTATCTAAAAAGCCTGGCCTGACCTAGGCCTACGTAGGCTGGGCCGTAGGCCCCTGTTAGTCGGTCTGGCCTATTCCCACCCCTAGATCTCAGGATGAGAGGCGAGTCACTTTTGTGGCGATTTTTTGAAAAGTTGGGGCATACTCTAAGTTTGGTTTAACGTTGAGGGAGGATGATACTTACGAACACTCCGACGTCCAAGTTAGCGAACGCCGATAATGAGAGGTAATTTGGATAAAAATACCTGTACGTTAATTTGACATTTTGCCCCTCTTTTTATAGTAAGGTCCTAGGATTTTGGGGCCTAGCGTATTATGTGCATAATAATTGTCTAAATATTTCTGTTCTATGATAAGACAATTCTCCTTTAATTATTTATCTCGATTAGGGTATTTTCTTAGTGCATGTTCATACTTGTTTATGAGGTTTTAGAATTTTCTTTGGGTCCATAGTTGAAAAAGTGACGTCCTTGGTCTAACATCATCGGTCTAATGTCACACCAATCTGTTGGAAGCAACTTGAGGGGGGTCAACGAGGGAGCACTTTACTTGGGACACACCTTTGTGAGAGACACACCACATCTCCACCTAAAACCTTAAGGTGATAGGTGTGTGGGTTCTCTCACTTATAAAGTGTTCATTCTTTCCTTTTTTAAACCAATGTGGGACTTCTTCCCCACACTTGATTTTCAACACAATCAACATCAAAATGAATTCTCTTTACTTTTGATCCAGGTCTGAGCAAAATTCCCCCAAGCTTGGTTTTGTGAGACTGAGTCAGGGTATTTCTTTGTGATTTTTAAGGAATGGTTCGAGACATGAGTTCAATTATCCTTGATTAACACACTATTGATTTTATTGATCCTTACCTCTCGTTGCAATTTCTCTTCTTCGTCTTTAACGAGTTATATGAATGAGTTGCAAAACGACGAAACAAAATATTTAAGGATATGGTGATGAGTATGATTAGGCATTCTCCCCTACTAAAGTTACTTTGGGGAGGAAAAATAATGATCGTTGTTTGTATTTTTAATAAAGTACCCGGTAAAATAGTAGCTAAAACCCCTTATAAGTTATGGACTAGGAAATAACCTACCATTAGACCTTTGCACATTTAAGGGATGTCCAGTTAAAGCAAGATCATATAGGCCTCATAAGGATAAGATAAATGCAAATACTGTTAGTTGTTATTACGTCGAACACTCTCGCGGATACAAGGTTTACAATGCCATTATTACAACAATTTTTTAAAAATAAATTCAAGATTCCTTGAGGATGTAGAGTTTGGAGCGAAAGAAATCATAGAGTGTTGTATTTGATGAAGAAAATTTTACTGAGCATGAATAAGCTTTTTTACTTGTCATTCTATCAGTAATAGGTTCAGGAATAAATCAAGATGTTATTCCTAAAATCCCTTAAGATGTTATTCCAAAACATCCTTTAAAAACAACACAACACTGAATTTCTTCCTCAAGTATCACACATAGTTTAAACTCAATAACCTCAAGTGCAACAATTATCAAGAAAATCTATTAGAGAGAAGAGAAATGCAATTTCGGATAATTATTTTGTATTTCTTCATGAATATGAAGATGAAGTTGGCATGATCGAGGAAGATTTTAACAAAATTCGTCAAGTTATGCACAATCTTAACTCTTACAAGTGGATTAATGCCATGAAGGATAATATGAAATCTATGATTGACAATAACGTTTAAAATAACGATAAATTATGTAAAGAAAAGAAAATCATCAGTTGTAAATGGATATTTAAAACCACAAGAAATTTAAAGAGTAAACTTGAAAGCTACAAAGCTCGTCTTGTTGCCACAGATTTTACTCAAAAGCAAGACATTGATTATAAAGATACTTTTTCTCCATTTTCATCGAAAGAATCTTTCAGAAACATAAATGCACCATATGAATGTAAAAAATTACATTTATAAATAGAAACATTGAAGAATTGACTCCAAGAGTAAGTGTTCAACACTTACTCCAAATCATAACCATTGATTATCATTAATCCAACGGTTTTAATTAAAGTTTTATATAATAAAATATTTCCAAAAATAAATAGATTAAATGATCAGTTAAAACCGTTAGATTAATGAAAATCAATGGTTCTGATTTGGAGTAAGTGTTGAACACTTACTTTTGGAGTCAATATAACCCTCCTCATATATATATATATATATATATATATATATATATATATATATATATATATATATATATATATATATATATATATATATATATATATATATATATATATATATATATATATATATATATATATATATATATATATATATATATATATATATAATTTGTATCGGAATACACAAAGTCTATGGTTTGAAAATTCAAAAAAATCATATGCGACCTTAAATATGCTTCTCATCAATTATGTTTCAAATTTCATGAAGTCATATTCTCTTGTAGTTTTGAGAGTAATCTAATTGATAATTGTGTACAAGAGGTGAAAATAGGCTGGACCGAGTTAGGCTTTGTCAAACTAGACTTGTCAAGCCTGAGTTTGACCTGCTAAAAATTTCAAAATTTAAACTTAATTTGTTGCCTATCAAATGTTTATTTTTAGGTCTGAGTCTGACATTTTCGAAGGTCTGATTGACTTATTAACCTACATAAAGTCTATTTATTTGAATATTTGTAAATAAGAATTCAACTAGTGTTAAAATAGACTAACAAATTAAAAAAATTAATTAGACTAAATGTTTATTTGCATTGACTTATTCAAGTTTACCTATTAACATATGTTTTGTGATACTATTTGTTTGAGAGAACTTATGAAAACAACTTATAACATTGTTCATAAGATTTTTTCAGCTTATTTTCATAAGTTCTTCTCGACAACTAAACTTTATTTTGTATTTTACTTTAAAATACAAACACCATATAATAATAAAATTATTCATATTTATTTAAATAGGTCAACCTGATAGGCTTAAAAGACCTTTTTGCGGCATGTGGCTTAATCTTTTTAACTAAATAGGTTTATAAAAAAGCTCAAGCTTTTTCTATTTTAAAAAAATCTGGCCTGGCCTGGACCTATGTAGGTTAGGCCGTAGGCCCCTATTAGTTGGTCTTATCTATTTCCACCCCTAACCATAAGTTTAGAAGGAGTAAATTTATTGTTTTGGTATTATATGTAGAATATATACTTTTAGAAAAGAAACAGGGATGTCAATTGCATCTGTTAATGGGGATCCCTGTGAGGAATATCTGTGCGGAGTTCCGGAGTTGGGGATTTTTTTCCCCGTGGGGATGGGGATGGAGGGAAAAGTTCCCCCGATAACACATTGGGGCGGGGATTGGGAAAGTATCCTCCGTCCCCGTGGATTCCCCGACTCCGGAGATATATGTTAATTTATATATTTTATATATTATATAATTATATAATTTTACAATGTATTAAAAAATGAAGAGTCATTAGAAGTTATAGATTTGTCATACATAATCAACCACTTGCGTTGGACGACATCGGTATTGTGGTAGTAAATTAGTGGAAGTACGGTAGCAAGAAGTTATGTTACTATTTATTTATTTTTACATAAAAATATTAGCAACATCAAGTTCTTTTGCTTTTTTTATTTATTATTGATGCAAGATGTATTTTGATTTTTTTTATAAAATAAAGATGCAAATATATGCGTTTTAAAAATACGGGAAAAAAAACAAAATACTAGTGTCATAGTTTTGATCAAAAAGTGTAGAAATTTTCTTAAGATTCGATCTCCGTGGATATCCGTGGGGATCTGTGGGGATGGGGATGGAGGGAAATATTCCCCCGTGGCGGGGATTGGGAATGGGGACTAAATTTGGGGGCGGGGCGGGGAATGGAGAAGCATCCTCCGAACAATATCTGCCCCGTTGACATCCCTAAATATAAGCTTATTGTCCAAAACCAAAAGATTTATCTCAGAATGTTGAGATGAAAAATCTTGAGTGTGTCTCCTTTGGCTTAGGAAACCAAATACTTAGTTAGAGATTACTCTGAAGTATCTTAGTATTATCACAAGATCTAAATCGAAACAATTATGGATATATTTTTTATGAAAGATAGTTAACAAAGAGACACACTTGTTGCTTGAGGAGACACATTTACTCTTAAACATTGCCCTTTTACAAATCTTGAAATGAAAGAAATTCATAATATTCCTTACGCTTCAGGGAGTCTCATTGGATATTATGACTATTTTTTGCAGAATTCATGCTCATTTATCAGAAGTCATATAGTTTGAATATCATTGGATATTCTTCTCTGATAGAAAACGATTCAAATCTAATTATATCTTCCTCTTGGCTGGAAGAGTCGCCTCTTGGAAATGAGCAAAATAAACATTAGTAGCTCTTTCCACCATGGTCAGGTGTTTGTGGTTTTCATTGAGACATCAAACATGAAACATGGTTGTTGAACTTTGTCATGAGCCTACACATCATTGGGAGCATCAAAATGCCTTTGAATATTATTGTGACAATAATGCAGTTGTACTCTACTCAAGCAACAACATGAATGTTACAAAGTCAAAATTTAATGATATTAAACATTTTGTTGTCAAAGAAAGAGTCTGGGAGAAACAAATTTTGATAGAATACATAGAGACATACTTAATTCTACTTGATCCACTAACCAAAAGCTTAACGCCTAAGACTTTTCATACACATGTTGCTCACATGGGTCTTAGTTTTAAGAATGTCTTAAATTAGTGGGAGCATTACCATATTTATTTTGTTTATTTTATGTTTTATACTTTGGTTTTATCTTTTGGAACAAACTTTGTTATATTTGAGTTTTTGTAGAAGTAAAGTTTATGATTATATATTTTTTTAACATTATATATTTTTTAGGTTATGTGCAAATATTTTGTTTTAAATTGCACCTAAGGAACTTCAGTTTTAATCTCATTAAAGACTTTAATTGCAAAAGGTGGAAATAGATATGATATAGAGATCACATTAATGTGGTTGTAGTCGAAGTTCGGTCACGTTATACATCGGGGATGACAGGTCTGGTGGTTCCATTATTTATGTATGGGGTGAATAAGATTGTACAAGAAAAATCAAAAGATTAATAACATTTAGACGCAGGTTTAAAGAATAATGATATTGTAGGGGGAAATATGAGTCGATGTCCGATGGCTTGTTTCAGAATAATGAGAACTTTAATGGGCCATAACCTATATATGAGCTATCGTCTCAATACATCAGTAGATAAACAATCCACTCCATTCCTTTGAAGAGTACCGAGGTATCAAGAGTACCAGTCGAAGAAGACTCACAAGTCAATAAGTATTCATTTCTCGTCTTTGACTCTCTGTCTATTTCAGAATTAGTACTTGAGACTTTTTCGCTATGGTCCAAGTATTCCTTGATTCTCTTCTTGATCGATCAATATATATATATATATATATATATATATATATATATATATATATATATATATATATATATATATATATGATTTATCCTATGAGAATGTAATTTTTATATGAGAACATGAGAATGAATCTGAACCATTAGATTTTAAAATAAATGGTGAAGATTATGTGTCATCCAGCAAAATGCAAAGTGTATTTTGGGGGAGTCAATCAACGAGAGAATTCTGATTTAGAAGGATACATGTTTCGTCGAAGGGGTAATGCCATTTAAATATTTGGGGATTCCTTTGGCTAGTAGAAAGCTTACAATCCATAACTGTAGGTCGTTGATTGAGAGAATTATGACTAAGATAAAACATTGGACGTCGAGACTTTTGAGCTATGCTAGGCGATGCTAGTTGATTAGGAGTGTGCTGTTTGTCGTCTCAGCGTATTGGATGCAGATCATCCCTTTACCACAGGGTGTCATTAAGGAGATTGAAGCAATTTATCGTAGTTTCTTGTGCAGTGGTAAGGAAACTGTGTGCAGAAAGGCTCCTATTGATCGGGAGCGGCTATATAGTCCAAAAGCTGCTGGCAGACAGAATCTTATCTCCCTGAAGTTGTGGAATAAAGCATCGATGTGTAAAATGTTATGGAGCATCCATCAAAAAGCGAATAAGTTATGGATTTAATGGCTGGAGACATACTATTTTAAAGGCAGCAGTGTGTTCCATTGGCAAATTCCAAATTCTTGCTCTTGGATACTTAAAAAGATTGTCAAGAGTAGGGAATATGCGTGTATAACGAATTACTGGCAAGAAGCAAATAGCAAAGGTAATTTCAAAACTGATTTGATGTATAGAGCTATCCAAGAGGATTTTGTCCAGGTTGATTGGAATAAAATTTTGGTGAAAAAACGTGCAAGACCGCGAGCATTGTTCATCTTGTGGATGTGTCTTTGGAGAAAAATTCCTACGAAGGACATGCTAATTAAATTTGGGATGCAAATTGATGACACCTGTTGTTTTTGTGATGAAAAAGAAACGCTTGATCATCTATTCTTTGCTTGTAGTAGGTTCAAAGATATCTGGAAGAATATCTTACAATGGCTGCAAGTAAAAAGAGACCCAAAAGGGTGGAATTTGGAAGTTGAGTGGTCCAATAAGGAGGCAAAAAAGAAGGGGACAAAAAGACAAATTTTAAAAGTTGCCTTGGCTAAAACAATTTATGAATTGTGGAAAGGTCGAAACGAAAAAATATTTGGAAATAAAGACTTGGATAATCATCTCTTAGATAGTATTATTCTTAATATTAAGATAAGATGTAGTTTGTATAGAAAGTTGAGTATACACATTAGTCAGTATATCTAATTTGTTGTTTTGGTGCCCTGGATCCAAACGATCGGGTTGTGCTTCAGTGTTTTTGGTGAATAAAGTGCTTTTCTTCTTAAAAAAAAATTAAATATTTATTATTTTTTAATAAATATGAAAGTTGTTTTTTTTTCTTCTGATAATTAAGGGCAAAGTTGTGCTTTTTGAGTGTGAGTAAAAGAAAAACTATAATAATAGATGTAAGTATTGCAAAGGAAAAAAAAAAAAAAAAGAAAAAAAAAGAAAGGGTGATACATCAAGCAATTATGAGGTGAAAATAGCTAATAAATCCGAAATGGCCTTATTAAGTAAGCTTGTGATTGACTAATAATTCAAAATGGCCTTATTAAGTAAGCTTGTTATTGGTGTAATTCATAATGGCTTTATTAAATAAGGTTGTTATCGATTAATAAGCCTCTTTGCAATAAATAATTATTACTATTTGTTGGTCTCTGGTTTGTACTCCTAACAAGTTAGGTGTGTATTATGAAGCCAAATTAGATTCCATAACCACTATTAAGGCAGAGATAATGAAAGTCATTACTCTACTAAACACGGTCTCAAACAGATAACACCATAATAAAATGTGTTTATAATGATTAATAAATTTAAAGTATAAATGGATAATATTTTATTTTTGGTGCTTAAGTCTCACGTATATGCATTTATAATTTTTTTGATTATTTAATAAACATTCAATTCTTTATATCATTTATTCATAGCTTTATATTTTAATTTGGGAAGTCTGTTGGTCCCAATGGAAGAAAAAGAGTTTAGTAGATCACATTTTACTATTTTAATTTTATCTCTAATAAGGCAGATATATTTGGTAGCAAGTCTTATGTCTCTCAACGAGGATGATCATAATAAGCACCATTTTTCCTATTTTTTGTGAGTCTAAAATGCACCAAAATACAATTTTTATTATTATCTTATTTTCTTTATATTGTAAAATAAAAATTAAATAATTTGTAAATTTATGAATTATTTGAGAGTTTTTAAATAGGTGTCTAAACTATAAAAAATTGTAAGCAAATCTATGAACTATTTCAATTAAGTCATTCTGTTAAAAAATTGTTAGTCAACAACTAGTCAACACTAACATAATATGTTTATATAATGTAACTAGGTTCCTAAGCTAACTTGCCTTTCGTAATCAAGCCCTTGAACTATTTAAATATATATTTATTTATCTTAAAAAATCTATTGAACTTGTTGATCGTTTAAAACATATCAAAAAATTTAATGTGTAAAAAAAAAAACAATAACAACACAAATAAATAACTCACAAGATTTAGTCTAGTGGTGAAGGTTTAAGTTTTGAGGGTATGTTTTTCTCAAAGTCTTGAATTCGAATTCAACTAGATATTAACAACCGTTGTGTTGGACCAGTCCATACAAAATTTTATTAAGAGGTTTTGGTTTGGTCCCCCTTTTATATTTTTTGTATTCGTTTTTTCTTTTGATTATTAATATAATCCTCTGTTTTGTTTAAAAAGAAAAAACCTACCACCAGTGATATCAAATACTATCTTCGGTCCCATTTATAAGAAAAGATTTTTTTTAAATACATTGAATAAATAATGTATTTGAACAATATATTGCTTAGATACATTAAAAAGAGAATCTTTACTTATAAATGTAATATGAGGGAATACATAACAAACAAGTGATATAAAAGACAAGAATATAAAGAAATATGTTCATGCAGTTCAATCCAACCAATCTATTCTAGAAGAAAAATTAACTCTTTGATTCATTATTATGGTCAAAAATTATTACAAGAAAATAATCATCTAAATTTTTAAAAATATATCTATTTATTACTCTAAATATTTTCTAACTCTATATAAACCATGCAAAATTAAGTAGAGCCGTCAAAATAGTCTAATCTATATAGACCAATCCGTTAAGTCCAATAAAACATAAGGCTTATGCTTTAAAATTAGAGGATTTCTTTATTGACCCCCTAATCTTTTTGGTCACTCGCGGCGAAATTTCTAGAATGTCCTTATATTTTGGAAATGCATCTCTGAAATCATTTTTTTTCTGAAAAAAAGTTGATTTCGAAAGTGCACTTTCGAAAATACCAAAAAAAAAAAGGTGATTTCGGAAATGCACTTCCGAAAACACCAAAACAAATGTGTTTTCGGAGATGCATTTCCAAAATCACTTTTTTTTTGGAGAGGTGTGTCTTCGAAGATACATATCCGAAATATTCCAATTTTTGGTCTTGGAATGTTTCGGATATGTATTTCCGAAAAAATTCAATAATTATTAAAAAATTAAAATCAAGGTGAATCAATATAATTAATAGTATAATTAATTGTATTAATAAATAATATATTATTAAATATATATTATTATAATTAAGATGTAATAATAATATTAACCTAATAAATATTTAAATTAAGGTTTTATTTTGTATAAAAAATTAATAATAATAATAATAATAATAAAGATATTTATTTTCTATTTTTCTTATGATAAATCATTTTATAAATTAATTTTCAAAAACAATTTTATAGTTATTAAAAATCATTTTATAAAAAAAATTTCCTAAACAATTTTAAAGTTAAAAATTATTTTACAAACTTATATAAATTAAAAACATTCTAATTTCATAAGTAAATTTTGAATTATATAAAATTAAATATAAAATTTATTCACTAAATAAAATTAAGACAAAATCTTCTTTTAATTTTTTTAACTAAATGAAAAATGATATTTTAATCATAATTAATTATGAAAAATGATTTTTTTATCATAATTAATTATAAAAGATGATTTTCTCAATTATTATTATTATTATTATTATTATTATTATTATTATTATTGTTATTATTATTATTATTATTATCATTATTCTTACTTGATCTATTTCATTATTATTATCAACCGTAGAAACATGAATTGAAATTATTTATGACTACATTTTAATAATTGGAATTATTATAATTTTTTTGTAATTGAAGTTATTTTTAAATTTTAAAATATGAATCAAAATAGAAATATATAATAATAATTATTTATAATTCATAAATTATATCAAATTTATGATATGTGAATTAAAAATTTTGAGATTTTTTCCGGAGATACATCTCCGAAATCTGGGAAAATCTAATAAAGTTTACTTCGGAGATGCATCTCCGAAGCAGGGGTAGTTTGGAATTTTCGCAGAAGATTTTCCCCATAGGAGAGTCGATAAAGAAATTCTCTAAAATTATTTCATAAAGACTTTTTTTATTTATTTATTTCAGTCCTAAAAAATTCGTTACTTATTAAGATTTGCCCATACCATATGAAGCTTTAATAGCCTATTTGATCCAGTTAAACATTTTAAAATTATGTTAATATATCTGTTGTTTCACTAAAATATAATATATTGGATTGCCTCACCTTGTAAATTTTACTTCTTATATTATAAATTATATATTTTTATGTTTAATAATATACAATTAATATTATTGAATTAATATTAAATTATTTTATGATTCATTTCACAATTTTTATTTTATTATATTAGTTTATGTTACCTTGAATTATTTTAATCAATTTTAAATTTATACTATATTTAAAAACACGCTATAGTGTTTTTAAATAATATATTAATTAAAAATATATTATATTTAAAGTAATATACTTTATATGTTTATTTATAATATTTATAAGGAATATTATGAAATTTCTTATTTTATTTTACTATATAAAATAATAAAGAAATAATTTATTTGAGATTGGATAATTTATTTTGACAGCTCTAAACTCAAGGAGTTTAGAAGTGTTTGTCTATTCCATGAGATACATCTAAAGGTTTCTCAAATACCAAGAATACAATCATAAGAATTTCTACCCGAATATGACTCAATTTTAAACGGACCTGATCTGCTGTCAACAGACCCGATTCTCCATTGCAATACCATCAACCTCGCAATCGAACTTACACCACAAGCCAGACCACCCTCCCGACTATAGCTTCTTCCGTCAACATTCTTGTTACTTTTATGCTTTCTGATAATCTCCAAACATATTTTCTTTCTCTTCATCACGCAAGGTTCTAAGACATACATTTACATTTCTCCACCTTAATTCTAAACATTGATGTTGCCAAACTACCCATCAACCACCCTATTACTCTCTAATTTGGATCATCATTCAACAACTTTGATCAAGTTCAAGTCATGTTTGAACCTTGATCTTGCTACCTGCATTCACTTGCTTCTAACCATCTTTTCCTTCTTAGATAATCTAACAAGACAACAATCAAGGTTCTTCAAGCATATTTGACTCCACTTGATTTTGAATGCCTCTCTGAAGGTCTCTTTGTTCATGAGTTTTGCAACCCTTCTTCCACATTCAAAGCATAACCCAAGGCTAATATAGCTATACATTTGAGATTCTACATTCTCCTTCTTAACTTTATGACGAGTCAAATGATAATATAATACCTATGTAATCATTTCCTCACTATTACTAATAACCATAGCAAGAACCTCCACCTTATACTTAGTCTTCTCTACCATAGTTTCTAAAAATTTCATCTCTAGGTCTTTAGTTTTTATCTCCTAATGAGATTTACTAAAAGGAATACATCTGCAAATGGTGAACTTTGATCCTCTTGGTTCCACTTCCCACTTCTCACAATCATTCCCACCTTATGGATAATAATTGAAGACATAATTCACAACTTTACCATCAAGCTGGATATGTTTGATTTACATAATAAGCAAAACTTTGACAACCTTCAAAACATAGTAGGTTAGAATTTTCCTACTCCCAATTGCCATAAAAGTTTGTAAGTTTATTCTTGTAAATGAACATTACCGACTAAGTAAACTACTTTGGCTTAAACCTTCCTCCAAAAACTCAATGATAACTCAACAATCAAATGTAGTTTTATCCCTTGTCTCCTACAAAACTCATTAAAATGATCTTAAATAACCTTTAGGAATCTACCATGCGTTGACCTTAAACCCCATAACTTGTTATTGTCATGAAAGTTTTCACTAGTTGACGGTGAATGAATAACATTATAGAAACCTTAAAAATATATAACCCATATATTTTAGACCATTTATCTATGATCCTTCCACCATGCAAAGTTTTTAACACCTCATTTTCAACTCATTTTCAATATCCCCAATCATCAAAATACTTATGGATAACAAATTCTTGAGTTATAATATATACCTCACATTGTATAAAATGAACTCATGATCATCAAACCTTTTAAGTTTGACAATATCAACATCATGGACACTACAAGTCTTATTGTCACCAAGGAAAACTACTCTACATTGCTCCAACTTCAAAGTCTGAAAATTTTCTTTCCTTGGGTACATATGATTAGAGTATAATGAGTTCAAGACCTAAATCTTTTCAGTTTCTAGACTTGACATCACTAGTGCACCAACATTCTCATAACTATTCTCATATGTGGCAACTACAATATGAAAAAAAAAAACATCATTTCCCATTCTCCCGAGACAATCCCTCATGAAATGACCCATTTTTTTTACAAGTGAAGCTTTTAAAATTGACTTGTCAAACCTATTTGATTTGCACATCCATCTATGGTCACTTACTCATGTTGAGACACTCAAGCCTTCACTACTACCATAAATCTTTAAATATTTCACCTTTAAAAATTCATTGGATCTAAGAGTTGTATGAAGTTCATCCAAAATAATAGTACCTTCATTAACATAAAGAAGATCATTTTTACCATGATGAGCATAAAAATAGTAGAGTCTTATCCTCATCATCAATATTCACCTTAATATTTTATAGATCATCAATGATCTTGTGACATTCTGCCAACTGCTCCACATGGATTTTTCTCTCTATGTTAGGAAGCTACTTTAGAACCCTAACAACTCAAGAAAAGCTAGGAGAAATAAAAGAGACAAGTAAAATAAACTAAGAAAATTAAAGACTTTTTCATTTCATTCATATCCCAAATGTGTCAAAGACACTACATTATATAAATTATATAAGGCCACTAATGGATAATCTAACAAAAGACTTAAATACTAAAATCCCACTTAATTGATAATTGAAAAGCCTAACTAAAATATAATAAGAGTGCAACTAATAAACTAATCTAAATAATATAATTTTACTCTCAATCACTCTACCATTCAGATTAAATATAATTGTTGTTTCAAACACAAGTTGTGAGTCAAAGACTTTGTCATTAAAATGATTCAAGTTTTACCCACATAAAATCCAAAATATTCTCTTTATTGACTTCCTTTAAAAATGTATCCTGAGGCACAAGATAATGACACTTCCAGTATTATCCACCATCTTGATCTTTTCTGCTTCTATTAGGTGTGCAAGCACCAATGTCTCACCTTTCAATGCTCTAATACACTTTTGTTGTGTTATGCTTTCTTGTATCTTTATTTTCCTTAATGCAAAATATTTGTATTTGGAAAAATTCTTGATATCCCATTTAGTATCCATGTTGCTCGTTTGTTGAGAAAAATTAAACAGTTCTAATGAATTTGTTGATATTTTCAAACACAGCAAAAAAATTGATGTTTGGAACAAAGAACAATGATAACAAATAAACAAAAAGCAAGAGGAATATAAAAAACAAGAACACAAAGAAACTTGTTTATCCAATTTGATCAAACCAATATCCTTTGAGAGAGAGAGAGAGAGAGAGAGAGAGAGAGAGAGAGAGAGAGAGAGAGAGAGAGAGAGAGAGAGAGAGAGAGAGAGAGAGAGAGAGAGAGAGAGAGAGATAGTAGATCTGATTCACTATACTTTCAAAAGTTTCTACAAACGATTACAAAAGAGTTACAATAAAATAGTCACTCAAGTTCTCAAGAATTTGTTGATAGTTTCAAACACATACAAAAATTTGATGTTTGGGACAAAAAATAATGACAACTAAAATAAATGACCTTAAGCAACCTAAATAACTTACAATCAATAATAACAAATAAATAACAAGTAAGAGGAAGATAAAGGACAAGAACCAAAAGAAACTTGTTTACACAATTCTACACTTAAGTGTGTGTGTACACACACACACACGCGCGCATGTGCGGGTGTTTGATAACATCAATTCACTTGTTTTTATTTTATGAAAGTGTATTTTAGCAAACTTTAACTAAAAATGATAAAATGCACCCTGTAGTACATGTTGCCAAAATACACATTCATAAAAACAAGTGAATCTATGTAAGAAAACTTCATAGGGGTTTGGCAACATAGAGACACTTGTCTCTTAGAAGGCGCTTTTTAGCAAATTTTAAGAAATAGTTACTTGCACCTTAAACCCTAAACCCATATATATATATATATATATATATATATATATATATATATATGGGACGACTCAAGTGAGAACACTTGTTATTATGAGAAATGAGAAAAGTGAATCATGACCATTAAATTTTAATTTGTTGATTTTAATGGACTTGATTGGTTTCTATTTCTATGTTAGATTTAAAATAAATATTAAGGATCAGAGAAACCAATCCAGTCCATTAAATGATCGTGATTCACTTTTATTATTTTTCATGATAACCAAGTGTTCTCACTTGAGTCGTTCCATATATATATATATATATATATATATATATATATATATATATATATATATATATATATATATATATATATATATATATATATATATATATATATATATATATATATATATATATATAGTATCCGATGATACCTGATATCTATTGTGAAAATGAGAACTATCTATACCAATCGTCAGATTTAATCAACGCTTAAGATTTATAAATTCCATATTAAGAGCACAATATTAAATCTTTGTCTATTATTCTCATTATTAAAATTTTCATAAAGAGAGAATCTTTTTGAAAATATTTTCACTATTTTATTATTATTAAAATATTATTTATCACAGCAGAAAATATTATGCTTAATATTTAAATGTTATCACAGCATTATTCTATTCTCACTATTATTATGACTCCTAAATATTTATTTTATTTTGATCTATAATGTAGTCTAATTAGAAAAAAATTAATTTGTTTTATAATATATTTAGTTTATACTTTAGAATTGGTATAGTATTATTCATCTTTTAAATTTGAATAATACTATAAACATAGTCTTTAATTTATGTTTTTAATTTATACTCCTAGTTTAGACATATGTTTTCATTCCTTACATATTTATAAATATAACACATTATTGATTTATCATCTATATTTTTATTTAATTAAAAATATTCAAGAATGTATAGTAATAACCTATTATTTTAATTTGGTTGGTTTATCTATTTGCAGGTTTAAAATTCTTCGTTTTTCTATATTCTACTAGTATGAATATTTTAAATAAACACATAATGAGGGTTACTCCCTATTTATAGATTTAGGTTAGTTTTCTCCTTAAGGCAAAGCCCAAAACTATAATAGCCCAAAATACCTATTTTGAAACTAAATCAAATATAATCTATTTTAAATCTAAATTAAATCTATCTAGATCTAAAACAAATCTGTGTGTAACAAACTGTTTCCACACAAACAAATCTTTTCGACACTCCCTTGTCTCTGTCGAACAATCTTCTTCGACACAAGGAATTACTTTCAACACACCACCTAATTCATTATGTCTAAGCTATCTATGTTCATCATAGCTTTTAGTCTTCTGAATATTTCGATCTGCATTCCCTTTGTCATGATGTCTGCATTCCGATTCTCAGTTCTGCAGTGTTCCAAGTTCATCTTCTCTTTAGCTACCTGCTCTCGAAGATAATGGAACCTCATTTCGATGTGCTTGCTTCGACCATTCGCTATCGGGTTCTTCGCCAGGTTGATAGCTGACATGTTGTCGATCTTCATGGTAATTGCTCCATGATCTTTACCTGTTATCTCTTCGACCAAGTTCACCATCCATGTTGCTTGACATGCACAAAGAGAAACAATTATGTACTCATCCTCCCATGATGATAATGCCACTACTGGTTCCTTTCTCGAACTCCAAGCAATCAATGCACCACCTAGCATAAACACATAACCTGCTATAGATTTTCGATCCTCAGCATCACTACACCAACTCGAATCAGTGTATCCCACTAATTTGCATTATTTTCCTTTATCAGCTGCATGAAATAAAATGCCATAGTTGAGTGTTCCCTTTAGATACCTCAATATCCTCTTCGCCGCTGCTAGGTGTGATACCTTTGGCTTCTGCATGAATCTACTTACCACACCTACATTGTATGCTAAGTTAGGTCTTGTGTGGCAAAGGTATCTTAATGACCCAATAAGTCTTTTGTATTGGGTTGGGTCGACATTATCTTCATCTGGGTTCTTCGACAATTGCAGTCTTGTTTCAGCAGGTGTCAAAGTCGAATTGCATTCTTCCATCTCAAATCTCTTGAGAATTTCACTTGCATATCTTCGTTGGTGCATCATCAAACCTCTACTACTCTTGTAGAATTCGATGCCAAGGAAATATGAAATGTCGCCCAGATCAGACATTTCGAACTCCTAGCTAAGATCTCCTTTGAAGTCTTTGATATCTTTCTTGCAGCTACCTGTTATCAACAAGTCATCGACATAGAAACATAGTATAAGCAATTCACTATTGCTTCTTCTTACATATACTCCATGTTCAGTTGTGCACTTCACAAATTCCTTCTCCATTAGGAAACCGTCAATCTTCTTATTCTAAGCTCTTGGAGCTTGCTTCAGTCCATACAGGGCTTTATGCAGCCTGTACACCTTTCTCTCTTCGCCATGTTTCACAAACCCAAGTGGTTATGCAACATAGACTTCTTCGTCTAAGGGTCCAATTAGGAATGCACATTTTACTTCCATCTGACATATGTGTCAACTGTTTATTTATGCTAGACCAACAACCAACCTGATTGTTTCGATTCTGGCTACAGGTGCAAAAACCTCATCGAAGTTGATTCCTTCTTTCTGAAGAAATCCTTTCGCCACAAGCCTTGCCTTGTGTCGAGTCATTTCTCCTTTGGGATTACACTTCACTTTGTATACCCACTTCACATCAATTTCCTTCTTGCCTTGAGGCAATTCAACAAGTGACCAAGTATTGTTGTCTTCGATGGACTTCACTTCCTCATACATAGCTTTCACCCACTTCAAATCCTTCAATGCATTATTTGCATTAACGAGTTTGACATCTGCTTAGAAAGCGTAATGTACCAGCTCACCTTCATCATTGACTACATCATCTGATGTAATAACACAATCTTGCAACCTTGCAGGCATGTGTCTTGTTCTCCGAGGTCTGCTTGTATTTCGTTGATCTCTAACCTCCTCTTGTCGAACTACTCTTTCGAATGAAGTTTCTGGTTCTTCAAGTAATATTCCCACTGAATCTTTCTTCATATTTTCAGTCCAATCCCATTCTTTAAGTTCATCTATAATCAAGTCTCAGCTGATTACAACTTTCTTATTCACTGGATCAAACAATTTGTAACCTCTAGTAGAATGATATCATATTAGGATCATTTGACTTGACTTGTCATCAAGTTTTCTTCTCAACTGATCTGGCACATGTTTATGTGTTGTAGATTTAAATACCTTCAGATGACTCAAGCTAGGCTTTACACTAGAGCAACATTCTTCTAGAGTAATTCCTTCTAACTTCTTTGTCGGTTATCTATTCAGAATATATGTTGCGGTCGATACAACTTCACCCCAAAACACTTTAGGTAAATTCTTACCTTTCAACATACTTCTCACCATATTCATGATGGTTCAATTCTTTCTTTCTGCAGTTCCATTGTGCTATGGAGTGTAGGGTGGCACCACCTCATGCACAATCTCTTCTTTATCATATAACATGTCGAAGTCTTTCGACACATATTCTCCACCACTGTCAGTTCTCAAAACTTTGAGCTTTTGACCACTCTGTCTTTCGACCATTGATTTAAACTTGACAAATACTTCGATCACTTCACTTTTCTTCTTGATCAGGTAAGTCCATGGTTTTCAACTGAAATCATCTATGAATGTAACAAAGTATTTGTTACCTCCATTCGAATCCACCTGGATAGGACCACATACATCAGAGTATAAGATTTCGAGAATAGCCTTCGACTTACTTCCTGCATCCTTACTGAAGCTATTGTTGTGCTGCTTTGCCTGCACACATTCCTCACATACCTCATTTGGAATGTCGATTTCTGGCAGTACTGAAACCATATTCTTTCTTTTCAAGTCTTTGATGTCTTTGAAGTTGAGATGACCTAGTCGATAGTGCCACATCCATTTATATCTGCTAGCTGCAGTCGAAAGGCACTTGTGCTCCATCACATCAAGTTTGATCTTGAAGGTTCTATTTTGAGACATAAGAGCCTTCAAGATTAACCTTCCACTTGCATCGACGACTCTCATCATCTTGTCTTTGATCGACTATTTGTAATTCTTTTCAACCAACTGGCCAATGCTGAGCAAGTTGCTCTTCATGCCTGGTATGCCCAACACATTGGAAATTACTGACCTCTTGCCATCTTTCCTCATAATTAGAATGTCTCCAATACCTTCAGCTGCTAGAGTATTGTCATTTGCGAATTTCACCATGTTCTTCATTGAGGGCTTTATGTTGACAAATCAATCTTTCCTTCCAGACATGTGTGATGAGCATCCTGAATCCAAGCACCATTGGTCCTTTAATTTATCTTCATATTTTGTTGTGAACATCAGCATCATCTCTTTTTCTTCTTCTTCTTCTTCTTCTTCTTCTTCTTCTTCTTATTTTGCAAGCTTTGCATCACTTTCTTGATCCTTATTCTTTTATGGGCACTTTGTAGAATAGTGACCATACTTTTGACAATTGAAACATTGAATGTAACTCTTGTCAGATTTTGGACCACCGCCTTTTCCTCTACCTGCAGCCCCACCTCTTTAGTTGCTTTGGTGTGAGGATTTTTTCTGATTCGACCAATTTCCTTCTTGCTGACTTCGACTAGTCGAATTGTAGTAGCCACCTCTACCTTTATTTCCATTCCAACTTCCTTTGCCTTTGTTTACCGAATGAGCCTGCAAAGCCACATCACTCTTTGATCTGGTTGCTGCTCTTTCAGCCATTCGTTGTTCATGAGATTCAAGTGTCCCTTGAAGCTCCTCCTTTGTCAATTTCGACAAATCTTTTAATTCTTCTATGGCTATCACCACGTGGTCGAACTTAGGGGCCAATGACCTCAAGATCTTTGAAACAACAACTATTGTTGTTACCGTTTCTCCATATATCTTGATTTGATTCACTAGTTTCGTAACCCTAGTGAAGAAATCAGTTATGCTTTCGCTATCTTCCATATGAAGCAATTCATACGTTCTTTTGTGAGTTGTAACCTCACCTCTTTCACCTTATCGTCACTTCCAAAATATTTTTCAAGAATCTCCAAGCTTCTTTTGCAGATTCTGAATCACTAACCTTTTCGAAGTTGTCTGGACTCAGACATTGATGAATTATAAAGAGTGCTTTATAATTCTTCTTCTCCAATTCTTCGTGTTCTTCTATTTCTTCTACTGAAGCGTCTTCTCCAAGTTCTTATACTCCATCCTTTAGAAGATCCCTAAGACCTTGACACCTGCATAGAACTTTCATCTATTTGCACCAATTCTCATATTTATCTACTTTCAGAATTGGTAGACTTGCTGGATAATTTCCATTCCCATAATTCACCACCATCGTGATTTTCTTCTTCTTCCCTTGATCGATAAACCAAAGCTCTTGATACCAGATGTTGGAAATCCACCAAAACCTATGATGAATTTATATCAATCTTGATGAACAAGATTGTTACACCACACGATAACAATGAAATTAAGAAAGGAAATTTAAAGAAGAAAGGAGATTAGGGTTTCTGCAGTGTAACTCTGTACCCACAAACTGTGGTAAACTTTGTTATTCACCTGCAACAACAAATTCTGTGAATATAACTTTTGACTTGATTACAAAATAATGAGGGTTACTCCTTATTTATAGATTTAGGTTAGATTCCTCCCTAAGCCAAAACCCAAAACTATAATAGCCCAAAATACCTATTTTGAAACTAAATCAAATCTAATCTATTTTAAATCTGAATTAAATCTATCTATGTCTAAAACAAATCTGTGTGTAACAAACTGTTTCCACACAAACAGATCTTTTCCACACTCCCTTGTCTCTGTCGAGCAATCTGCTTCGACACAAGGAATTACTTTCAACAATTTATAATATGATTCACTTTCTATAATAAAAATCATTAATTATATGTATAATACATGAATTTAACTTCATTACGAAATTAAAATTGATTAACTCTTTTAATATGATTAAAATAGGTGAATGTTACTACTGTATTAGTGTACGTGAAACCTTGTTTTTGCTACAAATATGCATAAAAGTAGGAGAAAAACAACAGTCCTGGTACCTGGACAGTGGATGCTCATGACATATGATAGGATAAAAGCATATGTTCCAAACCCTTACTCATAAAGAGGGAAGAAATGTGGAATTTGGAGGAAATCAGAAAGGAAAGATTTGGCTTGTAGATGGACTTAAACATAACTTATTATGCGACTAGAGGTTCTTCATGGACAAAAAAGGGGGGTGACGCCATCTAAGATCTTAAAAATAATCTACCCTCCACCGACCTACCTATCTCCTCCACCAATCCCTCTTGAACACAAGAAATAGAAAAAATCCCGTGGAACATAATCTTAAGAGGAACATTTCCAATTGAAGGGTCGCCCCAAAAATAGGTATGAAGTCCTGAACCAACCTTCCTAATCACACCTTTCTAAAATTAATTAGGGGGATCATCCTTCTTGGATCCTAGAATTGATACACCTTTCCACCAATACGATTGAGACGTAGTGCAACCCAGAAACCTTACCTCCGCTTAAGGAAGAAACATTAAGTACACCATAATTAGCAGATAGAGTATTACGCTAGAAACCAGAAGCAATAGAGATAGGAGGGCTAAGTTAACCAGTCCAAGATCTTTAACTCCTGAACCTCTTTTCTTCTTAGGTTTGCACACATTCGAGCACTTCACCCAAGATTTCTTAGAATCTCCTTTTATACCACCTAGTGGAACCTCCTCTGAATCCTCACTAAGGTCTTCCATACTTTCACAAGTAATTTAATGAAATGTAGGAAGAAAATAGGAATAACATTGAGGACAAAATTCGAGAGAACTACTCTTCCACCTAGGCTAATGTATCTATGATACAAAGAATTAAGCCTTTTGTGCAGCTGAATGATAAGAGGATCCCAAGTGGATTTCAACCGAGGATTTTCCCCCATTAAAAACCCCAGATACCTAAAAGGGAGAGACTCGTTCCTATAATGAAGGAAATGCTCACTAGCTCTAAGGACAAATATACATTTATCACAATTAGACTACTTTTAGGAAAGCCAACTCCAAGACCTGAAGCTATCTCGAAACCCTTAAGAATAACTTTAATGGTTCACATATTCTTGATTGAAGGCTCGTCCAAGATAATAGTATCATCGACATACTGAAGATGAGAAATCTAAAGACTTGAGGAACAAAATCTAAAACTAGACAAAGTCTTACGTCCAAAGCCCTTTGTGATCAGTCTATTCAGGCCTTTAGCTACAATGAGGAAAAGAAACGGGGCTACCAGACCCCGTTGCTTCAATCCTTTATCGATTTAATATCTTGTGTTAGAGAGCGGTTGACCAACACAACCATATTACCAAAGAAGACACATGCTTTAATCCAAAATCTACACTTATTAATAAAGTCAAACAAAATAAGCATATGCGCTAGAAAACTCCAACTAACTGAGTCACATGCTTTCTCAAAATCGACTTAAAGATAAAGCATGCTTTCCTAGAAAGTTTGGCTGAATCAACCAACTCATTAATTGCCATCACCCCATTAATCATCATTATACCCTTTAGAAAAGCTGATCGAGACGGAAAGATAAGTTTATTGAACACCTCTCCAAATCTCTTGGCTAGTACTTTGGATACTAGCTTATACAGGGAACCAATAAGGGAAATAGGCCAAAAATCACTCATCAAGGATTTTTAGTTTAAGGATATGAGTCACAAAATATGAGGCAAAACACTAGGGGAATGATGGAAAACGGTGGAACTCATCATTCATAATCCAAACATCTTTACTTAACAGGATCCAACATCTTTTAAGGAAAGCAAAGTTAAAATCATCAGGACCCATGCTTTTAGTACCATTACACTGATAGACAACCCCATCAAGCTCCTCAAGCATAAAAGGAGCGGTCGAGGCCATATTATCAACCTTAGACAAGGAATGGAAAGGCACACCATCAAGTCTTAGGTGGTCATTATTCGAATCTAAAAACTTATCGGAAAAATACTTAAAGATCTGTTGCCAAATAATGGCCACCCCTTCAACCCATCTATCACCTACCTTAAGAGCTAAAAGACATTTATTCTACTTCTTCTTCTTTTAATATAGGCATGAAAGAACTCTGACTTAGCATCCTCTTCCTTGAGTAATTTGACTTTGGACCTTTGGACCAACTAAGAATACTTAGCCTTAAGTAAAGCCCAAAGTTCAAAGAAAGCAAAAGACCTAGAATCTAACTCCACCATAGAGAGCCTTTGATTGACTAAGGAGTCCAGATCCCTAATCACAAACCTAAGGAACTCAATATGATAGTCAAAATTGTCAAAAACTTATTTATTCCAATCTTTAAGAACAACTTTTTGGGATCTAAGCTTTCCCATAAGAACAAAAACCCTTCATACCTGAGAACCAAATCAAGAAAATCAGGATGAGATAACCAGTGGTTATTGAAACGAAATGGTTTCGGGCCATATAACTGATTATCATACTTGAGAGTTATGGGAAGTGACCTCTAAGAAGGGCCCACTGAGACGCTACACCCCAAAAATCCCACCAACTCTAAAAAACTGAAATCCAGTCGAGTCTACTGACCGCCCTACCGCTAAGATAAAACCAAGTAAACTTCCTTCACAAGAGAGATATTCAAAAGGTCCAAGTGGAAAATAAAACAAGTAAAGTTCAAACACTAAAAATTAATAGACAAATTAGAGTAATCATCAAAATCTCGCTCTCACTAGACTAACAAAGAGAGTTAAAGCCTCCTAAGACACACCAAACATCTCTCCTAAAAAAAACTTACATACACAAAGGTGACAACATCACTCTTTTGTGTGAAGATTTAGAATAGGCATTAACAACAAAACAACCCATTTTAGAGATCCCATAATCAACGTCATTCTTTGACAAGAACGTTTAATTATTTTGTTCTTTGCGTTGAATATGTTGCGATGATTATGTTATTATTTACCTTTTATTGCTCCATTTCATTGTACTCAATATGATAGTCTAGTTGTTGCTAGTTGTTCATAGAATAAATCATCTTGAATTCTATAAAGAAACTCATTATGTCACGCCATGCTGCTCAAAGAAAAAGTTGACGAAACAGTTCCATAAGTGTGAAACCATTCAGACATATCTTGTTGAAGTTGCTTTTATGTTTTCACAATATCAAAAAGTTATCCCAACATTCAAAATTTAGATGTTTGTGCTTTAGTAAATAATATAATATCACTAGATTCATGAACAATAAATAATCTCAAATAATTAACTTAAATGGCTTAAGTCCTAAAAAACAAGCAAAAGTGGTTAATGGATTGGAATATGGTAAATTATAAATGACTTCAAAAGATGAAAAATCAAAAAATATGGTGAAGTGTATCCTGCAACCAAACTTTCCAAATAATTCTTTATAGTTGTTTTTGTTATTAAAAAAAAGGCATGACAGATTTATTTAGCCCCATTTTGGTTGGTTAAACTTGAAAGCAAAAAAGTATATTAAACTTTTGCTGTGAAACTTTAATTTTACATCACTTTACTTTAAAAATAAATAGCCACGTAATCTATTACAGCTTTTTTTCAAACCTAATTCGTTTTTTAGTTAATTAATCATAAATAGGCTTCATTTAGTGAAAAATCTGATTCATCACTTTTGTGTATTCATACTATTAATTAAGAATTTTTTTTATGTGTTGATGTGTATAATGTATATCCTTATACACGGTGCATAAATACTTAAATATTATTTATATTACTCAAAGTATTATATTTATTATTCAAAATAATATACAGATTACTCAAAATAGTATAAATATTACTCAGAACAATGAATATATTACTCAAAATAGTTAAAATTCGATATTATTCAAAATAGTGTAAATATTACTCAGAATAGTGTACTCATTACTCACAATTAATAATTACTCATAATTAATAGATGTGTACAAATAATGCATATATTATTCATGGATTATGATATTATTAGTCGTTTCTAACTAAAATGTTACTCGGAACAATTTAAATATTACTCGTACTAGACTTATGCACCGTGCATAAAGATATACCTTATGCACATCAACCTGATCCATTTCTTTGGTGCGCACTACATTACCTTCTTAAAGAAGCTGGATAATTCAAATTTACTAACCATATCATTCCGAAAATGATATGTTACATAACTAGTAAAAGTTAATTCATATACACCCTTTCAAAATATAATAGACTTGTTGTTATGAATAGAAACCATAATTATGTTGGGGTTGTATTCTGATGTGGTGCTGATTATATTTGATGCGGCGGAGTACGTGAATGGACATGAAAGTGTTAGAACAAGATTGAGAATCTATGTTTAGAATCTGGTTTTGATGAACAAGCATATATTTTGTGAGTAACAATTTTATTACTTATGATTTCATTTAGTGTGTAGATATTTTGCTATAAATCTTATACAGGATTCATCAGAAAAAGAGTACAACGACTACATCAGAAACTGGCTCAAATATGAAATCAAACATCCAGAAGATTCACGAAGCTAAATATCATTCATCAGATAAGCCAAGATCAGCAAATCAGAAGTAAAGAAGTAACAATGGAGAACAAGACCATTCAGAAAGAATATGCAACAACAACAATATCACAAGAAGCTATATTTCAACAAGACAATCTTCAAAGAGTCAAACAGAAATACCAACGCTTACAAGCACAGAATCAGAAAGTACAATCAGAAGCTCCAAATGAATATCAATATACATAAAGATCTATTACAGCAAGAAGATCACATGAATAGAAGATCGGAAGTTCTGATAGAATAACGCAATGACATACAAAATGCAAAACAACAAAAGATTCACTTGTGAACCAATAAATAATCTACAGCTCAACATACAAATTAAATAAAATACAAAGCTTAGAATCAAATGGGAAGTCGTTAGAAACATCATCATAAGCAAAACAGTTACAACATTTAAAAGGAACAACTCCCAAGGTTGACTGAAGAAGCAAGCCACATGCAACGCATTGGAAAGACAAAGCTTAACCAAAGAAACACGCCATCCACTATAATCATCATGTTAAAGATAAGGTTCTGCCAAGAGCAACACTTGTCATTCGTGAGCCAATCGAGACGAAGGTATTCAAAGCAATATTCAAACAATTGCAACAACTAGATTCCAACAATAACACACTAAGCTATATATATAGATCAAACTTCAAACTTGAATGTGTGTCCATTCGTACACCCAAATTGCATTAAGTGAGTATCCAAAGTGTGTATCCATGGTACAACTACAGAGTGCATAAAAGGAGAAACATTGAGAGAAAAGTCTGTAGAGAGAGGCTGAGCATGAAAAGCAGAAAAGAAACTACAAGAAACCATGCTTCAGAAATTACACAAGAGGCAACACATACTTAGTATGTGATGAACTAATTCATAGTGTTGTCATACACTAACTTAAGCCTATGTGAAGAAATCATAAGAATGTGAAAAAGAAATCTCTACTGTTAAGTAGTATTCTCCACTTGAGTTATCAGAAGTTTACCAATACTTGATCAACTCATACACTGTTCACATTAAATGACCTGAGAAACTGAATACATTGAGTTGTTGCTCGAAGAAGTGTTTTATGTTTGCTTGAGTTCATTAAATGTGTTATAAGTTGTAACAAGCTATATAATCAGTGTTCAAGAAGAAGATGAAAATCTACTCACAAGAAGCAATTAACATGAGAGTTGATGCTCCATATCTGCTTAAGAAGATGAGAAGATGATGGTCTCACAAGAAGGAATTAATTTCAAGAGTTGAAGCTTTAATCTCCTTATTCAGACAAGAAAAGACCAATCCCGAAAGAAGCAATCCATACAAGAGTTGTTGCTCTTAATTTACTTTAAGAACAAGATGAAAATAACCTGAAGAAGCATCTCAAAATAGAGTTGTCACTCTAAATCTGCTTTCAGAAGATGAAGATCAAATCAGAAGCAATCGACAATAGAGTTGTTAATGAAAGGGAAATATGTTTTTAAGAGAACACAATTCAATCCCCCCTTTCTTATGTTTTTATCCACCTTCGGCAAGATTAACATTCTAATGAGTAATTAATGAGTCCAAATAAGATAGAGTGACGTATGGAAAGCATGTTTGTACCTAAGATCTTATGCATGTAGAAGTATTTATATCCCTGGTTCAAGTAGTTGTTGTGCCTTCTTTGTAGTAATAAATGAGCCTCTCTTTATTGGACATTTAACCATTCCAGAATAGTTGCCTCAAGGTTTCCCATGAAGTGTTGAACGAGAAGTCTTCTAGAATATGTGTCAGCCTAACGTTGTCAAATTTTCTGTGGACGAGACTTGACGTGTCCGGTCAACGAGGAGTGGGGGACAGCTTTAAATGCCTTTCTCATCACTGGGACGCTTCATATGAATTTTAAATATGTGCCCCTAGGATGGTAGGTTAGGGTGTGATGATTTCTCCTAGAGTGCTTGATTGTACTTGAGTGTTATGGTGTTTTTGAGGCAATATCTGGTTGTTGCTTTTCATCTTATCATTCCCTTTTCATCTAGGTAGTTGTTTACTTGATATGTGTTTCCCTATATAAGGTCGCTTGACTTTGCAAATGGGTTTTTGCCCCCATTACTAATTGAATCATACTTGGTCTTTCGAGAAACTATTCATTCCTCTTTTCATTTTTGGCAACCTTTGGTTACATTGTCCCTTTATCCCATCAGAGCAGTGCGTTCTTTGAGTTATCTTCGACCTTTCACTCCATTTGCTTGCTTCCCTTCCTTGATCTAGCTACGTCCAAAGTGCCATCTTCAAATCCTAACCTTTATTGCATAATTTTCATTCATTTATCTTTGCTATGACCAATATAAATGGTCCACATGCTAACTCGGGAAGTAACTGCGTTGATCGTGATTTTTCTTCATTTATGGAAACAAAAATCCCAAATGATTCGAATAATACATCCCGGGCGCTTGTTTGCCCTGATATGATACTCCATTCGACCTTTCACTTTGAGAGTTGAATGATGCGAACCAATATCATTGGGTGGACCATAGAAAATGCACTCATATAGGTAGGTTTTCTCTCTCGACTGGGCATTCGTCCCCATGGATTTCGATAAGAAGATTTGTAGCAGTTTTGACGAGTGTTATATCCTCTTCTATAAGTGTTTATTCATTCAACTGGTTTTTAGATTATCCTTTAAATAATTCAGATTAGGAGTGTTAAAGCATTTGAAGATCACACCCTCTCAACTATATCCCAACACTTGGACATTTGTGAAGGTGTTCCAATTTAGGTGTGAGTATCGGAGCCAAAGCCATCCTTGAGCCTTTTCTTCCATCTGTTTGTCATGGAGCGTACTGACTTGGACAAGCTTCAAAATCAGGGACCAGTTTCATTCTATCAAGAGGTTAAGAAGTTTAGTTATTATTTAGAGAACTGGAGGGACTTTAAGGATATACCCTTATTGGTGAGACTTCGGACCCCGAAGCTCACCTTGTCTTCTACAGGGTCCTCGAGGATGAGTCAATGATGCATGATTTCTCTCGAGTAGGGAAAGCTAGTTATGGTGACGAGATTTGAAAAAATAGGTCTTGGTCTCATTTTGATCGAGGATCCCATACTTACATCGTTCCTTTGGATTCTCTGACCTCGAAGAATATATTAATGAAGGAAAACTTGGGGAATTTATGGGAGAGCCTATTCCATGAGGAAGGGGTGTGCCCTTTAGATGTATGGCCTTTAATATAGAAGAAGTTGTTGAATACTCGAGACATAGTAAATGAGGTTGATGCTTTGGAGAGGAAATTTCTTTTACTGAGGAGTGAAATTTGATTAGATGCATTATTTGCCTTTTGTATTTTGATAAATACTAATCTCTCAAATTTCTCCTTGCAGATATAATGACTTCGAGTGGAATGGCTGCAATGAAAGGTATATTTGATTGACAAAAGGATCGACAGAAATCTAGGACAATCATCTCCTCTTCCTTTGCTCCTATTCCCACGGGAGCACCGTAGGAAAATATTTTAACGGGCGCTATGGTTCCGCCTGTGGCTCAATCTTCTCCCTTATTCTCTTACTAGGACCAAAAAAATTCTGCTGGACTAGTTGAAGACTGATCAGTGCATTTTGATGCACATTCTTCTATGTTCGTACTTAGGCATTTCTATAGTTTGTTTTGTTTATTTTTCTATTTTATGATGTTTTTGTAATTTAGTTTATTTTTTCCTTTATTTGATTTTCGTATTTTATTTTCAGCATTTGCAGCTTTCAATAAAAAATTCATAACTAGCGCTACAGGAATCAGATCAACGCGTTCGAATAATCGCCGGAAAGCTGAGAGAAAGAACTACAACTTTCATGTTGGGGCCAAAGGTAGATTCGGAGTGCATAATTCTGAGAAGTTCATTGAAGTTTCTGACTTTAGAAATTAAGTTGTTTGGGTGATTTTTATGAGCCTGGGTTATGTTTTCGACCCGGTTTGAATTATGAGTGAAACCCTTAAGTTGTTAAAACACTTGTGGAAGCCGCTACAGTGGTTGGTACCTTATTTCCAAGATTAAAAATACTTTGGCTTTTGACGCTTGAATGGAGAACTAAACATCCAGAGTCGATCTATTGTAATCGAATTCCAAATGCTTTGAGGTTTTTAATTTACCCATTCAATTTTGTTTCTATATCAATTCTATTTTATGAAATTGCATTTGCTTAATCTGTTATTTCATATAATAGGGTGATTAAATTCGTATGATTGTATTCTTGATATTTAATCGTTGTTTACTTTGCTTAGTCGTTAAATTGCGTTTTTATATCGTGTTTGCTTAATTCACGATTGTTTTAATTTTTTTTGCTTAATTCGAAATACTAATTCAATCTGTTTTATATCTATTGCACTTGTCAATAAGTATAGAAATCAAATAGAGATCGAATCCTCTTAGGAAATTGGTAGGGTAAAAACCAGTGATTAGCCGAAAATTGAAAAATAGTAGATTGACTTATTTTCATAATCACTTATTTTAATCACTTAATTGCACTGTTTCTATAAATCGACCTGAAACTTATAAACCCCTATTGTTCCAATCGTTGGTTAATATTAATACAAGAATCCTTGAGAACGATACTCAAATTGTCGTTACCGTTAACTATAGTTTTAAAAATACTAGTTTTTGGTCTGTGCACGACAGCGCATCAAATTGTGGCGCTAGTTGAAGACACAAACAATCAGGTTCTGACTTTCACCGACAATGTCAAAAGAATATGTTATTAAACTGTTTCCCAAAAGGATAGCCTGGAAAAAAGGCTCAACCTTTTTTACCTTTCTCCTAGGAGATTCGTTGTTCTTGATGTTGAAACTCGTCTTACTATTTTTAAGTTTTCCTATGTCCTACAGTCCCTGGCACCAAATGAGTCTCTAATATTTCACACATCTAATTATGATTAACGGGGACCTAATATCAGATGGAGTCTGGTAATCTAGGGGTCGTCTTGTTCAGAAACAATATCGAAAAGGATAAGATCTCGTTCGCCTATTCACGTCGCGCGAAACGGTCCCTGGCACAAAATTGTCCCTACGATAAGTGAACTACAAGTTTTCTTCAATCTGAAGTACCCTTTCAATGAGGAAGTGTAAATTCTACTGTTGTATTAGATTGTTGACATTATTCATCAAATCATTTTCCCCATGCACACCTAAACCGACTTGTAGCTATTGGAGATTGTGGAGCATTTCAAAACATCTTCAAAATTGCAAAAAATTGAGATTCTTGGTGTGTTATTAAAATCACACATCATGTGACTTGAATCAATTGAAACAAAAAGTGCATAAATTTTTGGAAGTTATCATAATTCAAATCACAACTTGTACTTGATTCAAATTATAAGTTACACATGACTCGAATCATGAAGGACTGCATTTCCATGTTTTTGCCACTATTTTGTTTTCTTCGAATCATACATATTCATGGCTTGAATCATGACTCAAATCATGAGTTGAATCACACAAATGAGTTTCTCATATGTGTTATATCTTAATTCAAAGCACTTTGCTCTTTGACTCAAATCATACTTTTGCTTTTGACTCGAATCAAACATTATTTTTTTCACTCATTTTGTGCTAGATCTTCTGCACCTATAAATCAATTTCTCTCAAATCTTTCACAATGTTAGAAAACACATACTTCCAATATTGATTTGAAAACTCACAAAATATTTGTTCTTTCACTTTTTCAAAAGAGTTTTGAATCATTGTGAACACTTGCAAACGATTTCTTCCATCTTTTACCTCATTGTTTTTGCATTGTTGTATGAATATGAATCTCATTTTCAAATATTAGTGATTGTTGAGGGGTTTCTTTTTTTAGTTTAACATTTTGAATATTTGGTTAGGATTTTAGAGGTTTGCAAGTGGTGTGCTGTTGTGACTGATTTTGACAATTCCAGTGAAAAAGAAAGAGGTTATTTTCTTCATGTTGACCTTGATAGTGCTGTGTGGAAGGCTATAGACAGGGTAGGGGTTCTTCGAACAAACCAACGCTCAAGATAATGGTGGGATCGAGTAAAGATTTTCGTAGAACATAAACTCAAGAGCATATTGTTAGGGCTGGAAGAATCAAGAAGCGATTTCGCCTGAAGATTTTGCAAAGAGTTCAGTTCGTAGGTTGTGTACAAGTTAACGATTCAAAAAGAAGATTTTTATATTTTCAATGTTTAATTGGATATTGTGATTTTAAAAAACTCTTGCAATTTTGTCACAAATATTATTGGAAGACCAACAAATTTTCAATGAGCAACTATTAAAGACTAAATTAGGCGCAAAACAAGGACGAATGGGTCGAACTAATATATTTTCTTTTTCACATTCTCACCCAACTAGGGGTGGCAAAACGGGCCTGCCCGCACCCGCCATAAATTGGCGGGTTGGATTGGGATTTTGGGCCTACTGCCCACCAAAGTCCGCCCCGCCAAAACCCGCCGCCCGCCAATGCTCGTCTCGCCAAAACCCGCCCACCAATGTTCGTCCCGCCTAAACCCGCCTTTCTTATTGGTTCAGCATATTCCGCCTTAAGTCCGCCTTTTTTTTAGTTAATTCTAATAATTATAATTCTTGATGGTTTAATTTATACATTTATTTGTAAATATATGCAACATTTTCTTAGTAAAATTTGTTAAAGAGATGTTTTATAAATAATTTTTTGAAAAAATAAGTGAAAAATTTAATTGAAAGGTAACAAAATCTATTAATCTATTAAAAAATGCAAAAATAAATTAATAAAAAATTAGGTAGGTAAGCCCACCGCCTGTCACCTTAGCGGGCGAGCTTGATTTTTAGGTTCATTTCGACTTGGCGGGCCCGTCCGCCCCGCTCTTTTATTTGCGGACATAAGGTGGGGCGCGCGGCCCGTTTTGTCACCCTTACACCCAATAATTGGCCTTAAAACTGATCTTTTGATCAGATCAAAAGTTTGAGAATATGGGTGACGATGATTTCAAAGGATCATATATTAGAGCACCACTTTTTAAAGACAAAAGTTATGTTCGTTAGAATATATATATATATATATATATATATATATATATATATATATATATATATATATATATATATATATATTATATATATATATATATATATATATATATATATATATATGGGCGGAGTTATAGCCCAGCGAATCCGGACACGCGCCCGGGCTCGACCCATCCTTTCGTTGTATACTTTCCACACTAATAGTCGATTTTTAAACAACATCAGGGGTAAAATTAGTAGTTTTTAGATAAAATTAATTAAAATAAGGTGTAAAATTTTTGGACAAAATCAATGGCAAATTTTTTAGACAAAATTAAAGGACAAATTAGTAGAAACAAGATGTAAAATTAATAAAAATAGGGTGTAAAATATTTGCTCAGGCTCCCTAAAATTTCTAACTCCACCATTGATATGTAAATAAAAAAAAATAATAATTAAAGTATGTGAGCGATAGAATATCTAAAATAACGTATGTCACATTTGATATAAGTATGACAGACGATTAAAATCATCTTCATGCGACCCGACGCTATATGCATGTCGTTCCATCACATCTAATTGTGAGAAGTGAGTTGAAAGTCCGAATCACATTCCATCAACAATAGGAGTGGAGTTTCACTTGTTAAACACGCCTTTCCACACAATACTTTTTCTATATTATCGGCTTCTTCTTATAAAAAAAAATCAAAAAATAGTACTATGAACTATGAAGAGTCTACTAAAATTGATGGAGAAAGAAGAATGGTATACGTGAGAATTGAGATGCAACTTTCCACGTTTCACGCCACGTTCAACATAACTTATGTAGAAGACTAGAAGGTTAGTTTAAAAGAAAAAATCATGTTGAAGCTTCGAAATCACAAATTTCAACGGATGAGAAAGCGTGGCATCCCAGGCAGTTGGACTCATTTCAACTTTTTGACGCAAAGCAACGACAGAATCACGAGGTCCCGTTCATAGCAATGGAAACCCATACCGTTATTATATTTCGATTACTAAACATTTAATTAATTTAATTAACATCAATTAACTGTGCATTAGCGTCGGTTTCATTTCATGTGGGTGGTTTAGGGTGTGTTTGGATTGGCGGTGGACAGAATTGATTATAGTAGAATTGAGTTTAGTAGAATTGATTTTATCATAATTGAGTTTAGCAGAATTGATTTATGTTTGGATACATTTATGTAAAAGTGAGTTGAACAATAAATTACAATGTAAAAATCATCCAGAATCAATTCTGGAGGCAGAAGCTACGAATTCTAGCTTCTGGTAGAATCAATTCTAGAGACAGAATCAATTCTACTTTTGCTTAACCAAACATCTTAAAATAACCCAGAATCAATTATACTCTTCTAGAATTGCTTTTGGCCTTTCCAAAAGCCAAACCAAACATGCACTTAATCATTTACACGCTCCCACATACTTTATGCGTATGCTTTCATTTTCTTACTAAATCAAATTCCAATTATTGTGGTCGCAGACATTTTTTTACAACATTAGTACTCCCTGGATCATCCATTTTATGTGTCTTATGTATTTTTTTAAAAAAATCATTACTCAACTGTAAATATTTTTTACTAACATAAATTTATGTAGTATAATTAGTTAAGGATTAACACCTATAAAGAGCATTGAGATATTATTAATTTTATATCTATTTAACTATGCTTATACATACTTATCTCATTTATTTCAAAAATTATTTACCCTTTGTGTTCAAAATGACTTTTGTTTAAACCTTTTTAAAAAAAATTAAAGAACACAATAATATTATTATAAGTATTGCATTTTTGTTAAATTAAAGTAGAGTACTAGTAGAGTAATAATTAAAAGACACGATTGAAAAAAACGATAATTTTTACAATAAAATGTGAGAATAATAGTCATTTTGAAATAAATTATACTCCTTCTGTCCTATAATAAGTGAACTAATTAAAATAAAAATTATATCAAAATCAAGAACGGATTCAGAGATTTCGACTAATGAGGCACAATAATCTATCATATAAGAAAAGTCTACCATTTGAGACTTTCTTAGGCTATCCACATCAGCATCTGTTCCATGGTTAATCCACATCAGCTTTGGCGGTTAATACTGAATTTTTGATCATTCATCTGCATGGTGGGCTGCGGCAGTTATTGCTGTGGGAGTTTCACCCTCCCAGCTTCTCATGCTATTGCAGTTATGTAAGGTCCATTATTGTGTGCCTATCCACGTTCCAAACTGCACAATTGCAGTAATTACCTGTTTAAATGGCTTGCCTATTTATCAGTGATTTCATTCTTCTCTTTCCAGTGCTTTGCTTTTTGGGATTCTTACTGATAAGGTTTGTTGATAAATTTGTGTTGATGTTTTACAAAACCATTTCTCTTTCATTAGGCTTCTGATTTATTCGTCTTCTCTCTCTTTCAAGTTTGATTTTGATTTGGTTTTCAACGTTTCAGGTTTCATACGATGAGAACTCCAGAAACAAGAACTCGGGTAAGCGTTCAATCTTGATTTTTCGTTTCCGATTCGCATTGCCTTTTAGTTCTACGATTCTTCTACGATTAAAGGAGATGATGGTTATTGATAGAAGGTGATGATTGATGAATGATTCGGTGAAGGTGAACGGGTTCCAGAGAGAGAATCGTGCAAAGAGATGAGAGAATTGCAGAGCTGATTCAGATGATTCATTATCTGAAGGAAGTGGTACTTTCCCTATTTCATTCCTTCTGTTCCTTTTAATAATGCACCTTGTGTGAGACAATGGAAGAATTATTTTTTGAAACTCACAACTTAGATCACCAGATCTGAAAGTTGTTGTGGATCCTTTTTGGACGAACTTTTGGCATATGGGTTTTTCCAATTAAGATATGAATTTGATTCTTAACTAATGAAAAATAATGTAGGTTGGTTAGGAAAAAAGAATATGAGAGCTTTTAAAAATGTTGAATTGCTGAAACTCATTTCAACTTATTTATTTAGTTATTAGAAAATTCACAGTGCTTGTAGGATTATTTCAATGTTATTTTCCTGCCAGTATTTATGGTTTACTTTATGCCTTTTGATGTTTAGGGTTCATATTATTCTTTTTGATTCTATAAGTTTGGATGAAGAATAGTTGAATGTGTTAACTTTCCATAGGAATGGGTGCGCGTATCAGCCGATGGTTTGGTGATATTTACTGGTAAGAGCATTTTATGGATTTTTGAATGGTCTATCTATTGGTTGAAACTGACAGTGATAATGTTGTCAACTTTGTTTGTGTGATTCACTGTTAAGGAAAAGGTTGTGATTATTCAAATCCAATTGTTATAGGCATGATAGTTCTCATTATTTTACTTTGTATGTTAATGTATTATAGTGTTCATAAAAAAAATAAATAGATCATGTTGGGGTTTATGGTGATGTTGATGCACGCATTTGATTAAAGCCATGTTGTTGCATTGAGTAAACCATTGGTATACTGCAAATTTCTATATATTTTTTAATCGAAGATTTTGAAGGTGAATGTTAATGGAGCTATGACTTATTGAAATTGTTAACGATGCAGGGAACTTCGAAGCTACTGATGTTGCTAATGCAGTTCTGGATGGAACAGACTGTGTGATACTTAGTGGTGAGACAGCTGCTAGAGCTTATCCAGAACAAATCAATGTCTTGGGTTTAACCCTGTGACCCTACCCCTGATGATAACTGAACTGACTTAACATGATGATTATTGTTGATGAATGACATTGGATATTTGAATTTTATAATGTTTAGGGTTTATTGAAATCGGAGAAGAAACCGAAAACCGAAACATGTTTGCGAAATAGCATAATTTTTTGATGCAGAGATTATTCATTTTACCTTTTCCTAAATTTATAATGAGGTGAGTTATGTTGCACTTGCACTCTTAGATCACACCATTTCTTTATCCTTGCTTGCACTTAATTTGATTAAAACTAAAAATCGACCCTGTATATTGAGCAAAGCTTATCCTTGAATGTGTGATCCAATGATACCAACCCTTTCCTTGATGAATTTAATGGTAAGCATTGTAACGCCATTACGTTGTCAGTTCATTGTCTTCGGTTCCCTATATGCAAAAAGTTTCTGGAAGAAAGCACCTCAGAAGACAGCATCCCCAAAATCACCCGCAGTAGAGTAACATATTATTGATTACTTCGAAACAACACATTGAAGAATTCTTGTCATTCTCAGGTGATATTCAATGTATTGAGATGGAATGATCATAGCACTTGCAATGTACTTATCTTGATTCATTTGTTAGGATATTTTTTGAACTTTTATATTATACTAAATGTCACCTTATTCTTTTGCTATAATTTTGCAGGAAATCTGATCGCACTCAGGTTGAACAAGCTGAACAGGATTTTCAACATAAGCTACTCAAAATAGTTTCACATTTGAAAATGATTTTTAACGATTTCTGATAGATTCCAAGTAGATGAGAGGAGTTAATGTCAACATATTTAACACACCAGTAGTGGAGGAGGCGGGCCAATTGAAGTAGAGTTTGCAGCCTAACTTCATGACTTTGTCAATGAGAATTTAGTCCGATTATATATTCAGTCAAAATTACACTTCTGCAAGCTGGATATCATATCTTGAGCATGTGAGAATATGAAACATTAACCACCCTCTCGCCGACCTTCTATTGTATGTCAGAATTACTCTACTCTCTATAGAGAGATATGCGAGCGAGAGCCTTTCACATTTTGGAATCAAAAGGAACTGTTGATATGCTTATCATTTTTGTAGAGGAAATAAGCGAGGGTCTCATCCTCTACTTGACAGTGTTGAGGTGAGTAGACTAAGATATATGCAGCTTTTATGTGTGTTTGTTTATATCTAATACAAAATTTCCTTTATTAGTCAATTTGAATTCAAGTCAGGAATCGACGAATAGGACTACACCATTTATTGGTAAATGGAAATGACACTCCATAACCAACCCAACTGGTGTCTATGGATCTACAATATCTGCAGCTGACAATGGCCAACTTATTCAGGTATTTTTACACATTGATAACTCTTGCTGTTGCGTAGGCAACCGAAATTGCAGCTCCGTACAATTAGGAAAGAATCAATATAGCATGTCTCCCTTTCTTACTATTTTATTAAATAACACTAATCCATCCGCTTTCTTACTATTTTATTAAATAACACTAATCCATCTGCTTTAGTATGATATGACAATCATTCTGGTGTTACAACTATGATTCATGTTACAAGAACAAAAACTCAACCAAAAAGTTTATTAACCTTTTGAGCTACTTCACTTACCACTTGCTCTACGAATTTTTTTCATCACAGGTTTCACATTTATGATGTTAACAGTATGTTATGGAAGTTTACGGCGGTTCGCTGGATAGGCCTTATGGTTTGTTTTTGGGAAGTGGTGGAAGCTTGTTAGGTGCACATTGTGTGCAAATTATGGCTATTGTTGTTTGGGTTAGTGTTACTATGGCAACACTGTTTTTTATTCTTCATAAGATGAAATTGCTTTGGACTTCTACTGAGGAAGAAATGGCTGCTTTGGATTCAACTAGCCATGGTAGAGGTGCTGTGTTTGTTGGAATTGAAATTGTGGAACGACGACGTATGATAGGAACAATGGAGAGACAAATGGTGTTCACTGAGTTTTATATCCGTTGCTACGGTTTAGAAAGATAGTCGTACAAAATAAGCCTTGAAGTTCTGTTATAAACCAATAATACATAACTATCACTTACTAACTACAAGCAGCAGCTGGTACTTTGATTTATTGAAATGGAAATAAGTAGTAAGCTTAATTGTCTACAAACTATTATGCATGAGAATATTAAGAAAAAAGTTGTATTCGTCAACTTGTGTTTCCAGTTACTCACAAATTGATTATCAGAACATTTTATTTATTTTATGATCAACAATGAATAGATATTCTTCATTGTGCTTCAAATGTGATTTTGATCAATAATGAATACATATTCTCCAGAGAGAAAGAATAGTTATGTGCTTCAAATTTGATTTTGATCCCTCAAAATATATAGTTATTCAGCTCACTCTAGCCACTGATGTATTATGTTACTGACACATATGTAACATTAAAAATGATATTAACAAAAGTTACTCACAAGTATTCCATAAATATAAAATAGTTATAATAATATATTAAAATATATTGAAGCTGAACTAAAACTCTTCAAAAGTGAGAAATAGTTAAAACCAAAATATCCATTGACCTTGCAGCTTGAGTAATGAGTGAAAGAGAGAATTTGAGGGAGAAGAATTCTGAAATACTTTAAATTTACTTGATGATAGATTGATAGCTAATACAAGATATAGAGTAGTTTTATCGCACAAATAATTGTTGATCATCAGTTCATTCATTAGAGATTGCAACCAGTTTTTTTGGAAAAGCTGCGTATATTTAGACAAATAAATGAGAGCATTTAGCAATGGTAAAAATAAGGTATGCATAGTTGTGACGTTTAATTGTTATCTAATATTTATCATACCTGGTACTTAAATTGTGTTGTAGCCATATGCACATTTTCATCTTTTGGAAGTCAATCTAAACTTTTGGAATTATTTAGGTATTTTGCTAAGTCACACAAAAATAAAAAAAATAAACACACACACACACACACACACACACACACACATACATATATATATATATATATATATATATATATATATATATATATATATATATATATATATATATATATATATATATAAAATATTGATTCAAATAATTTTATATATTGAAATAATTATAGGTACCGATTTATTATCTCTTTTAAAATAAATTATTTTATTTTTATCATATTTTAGAAACAAATGCGCATACCAAGCCGGTATTTGTACGAACGCACGGGTATGTCCACTATGTCGGGGAGATATTTGTATCTGTGCGCGTACCATCTTAAAATATTATTATATTTGGAATAATATCTTTGATTTGTAAATTGTTTTTAATCAATTAATATTAATCGGAACATGAAGTTACTGATCAAAATATTGAATATTAACGAAAATATTAAATTACTGATCAAAATATTGAATATTAATGGAAACATGAAGTTACTTATCAAAATATTCAATAATAACGGAAACATGAATTTACTAATAGCAGGAACATTAAGTTAATGATAAAAATATTGAATATTTACATGAACATGAAGTTACATATCAAAATATTAGTATTAGCGAAAACATGAAGTTACTAATCAGAATATTGAATATTAAAGGGAACATGAAATTATTGATAAAAATATTGAATATTAACAGGAATATGAAGTTATTGATCAAAATATTAATATTAACGGGAACATGAAATTACTAATCAAAATATTGAATAATAACGGAAACATGAAGTTATTGATCAAAATATTGAATATTAACGAAAACATGAAATTACTGGTCAAAATATTGAATATTAACGAAAATATTAAGTTATTGATCAAAATATTGTATATTAACTGGAACATGAAGTTATTGATCAAACTATTGAATATTAACGGGAACATGGAGTTACTAATTAAAATATTCAATATTAACGGGAAGCGATGTTAATATGTTGAAAGTAAATATAACTAAGTTTATTGCATTCGACAATCGACATTGTGTTGTCTATTCTTTATGCAGGTCACATTTTGTTGGGTAAAACAGTGATAATTTAAGTCAAATAATTGATCTTTCCAATTTTTATTGCATACTAATAAAATAACACTTAATTATTCTTTTGTTTAAAACCAATAATTTCTTAACCCAATGAGCGTATCCGACGGGTACCCGTGTTTGTGAAGAAAGAAACACTGTGGTCTCATATAACTGTTTTTCTTAAATACACTCTTAATTGTATTATTCAATCTACAACAATATCAATATTATTTTCTTAATTACTTTTTATTTTCACTATTCAATTTTTTAATATTATTATTTTTATAACTTTTCTTCTAAATCAATTTTTTTATTAATACCTTTTATTTTGCTCATTCCAAATGCGCGAAATCGACTGGCTCCTACCCTAGAAATTGTTGATCAAATCAACGACCATATACTTAACTTAATGTCAGGTTCTCCTACGAAACTATATAATTTAACATATTTTATATGTATTACCTGATTTTCACTAATTATGTTCTGAAAACAATATAGGAGACATTTATGACTACTATAGCTCAAATTCAGTCGATAAGTCTGAGATTCATGACCTCACAGTTGTCGATATCCTTACCCCAGAATTTCAGAGTTCCCTGCGTACGTACATCAGGTTTGCCCAACCATCATAAGCTAAAGGTTGGAACACCTGTGATGCTCATGAGAAACATAGATCAATATGAAGGTTTGTGTAACATATTTTAATTTAAATGCATATAGACCAATCAATTTAAATTAAAATAACTATTAAATATTCATAACATCCCAAATAACTAATTCAAAACAACTTAAAACAAAGTTTTCAGAATATATTACTCTACTACTATACCATATCTTCATTCAATTCTTCATCATCGTCACAATTATCTCTTTACTAACACAGTTCCTATTAAGTTATACTATTAGTCACATACTTTGACAAACACTTAGGCCAAGACTATTCAAAAATAATTTATGTTTTTCACACATTTTTTTCATTATATTAACCTCTGGCCTAACTTTTAATATTTTACTAACACCTCTAATTTCTCTCAACCCAAATGCGCGGAAACGACGGGTACCCGTGCGAACGCACGGGTAAGACACTAGTTTTTATATAAAAACCCAAGTTATAAAATGATGGTATTTTTATATGTATGTGAACAAATACACAAAAATTTATCTTATACAATTTTCAGATTAAATTATTCACGACAAAAATATTTGTTTTATTTCAAAATCACAGGAAAAAAATGCTAATGTTAAAACCACAAGCAAAACCATGCTAATTTTCAGAGTAAATATACTCATTTGGATAAATAGATCAATATACATTGTACATCTTCCTATATTAATTTTGAAATAGAAATAAAAAAAAAAAGCCTTTAATTAGAATCCAAAGATTCATAAGGAAGTAAAATGCTTAATTTTGCCTTTAAATTAGAATCTAAAGATTCATAAGGGAGTAAAATTCTTAATTTTTTTTATTGGTTGAAATTAACTTTGTTAATTCATTTGGTGTTTAAAAAATTCACATAATATATTGTAGTATGAAATTAACTTTCTTTTTTTAATTATATCCTCTAATTAATAAAATTTCATCATTCTCAATACATGATAAGAACATTATAGTAAAAATATTATTCTCTTTCTTATTTTTATATATTTTTCTTAAGTAGATATGAAATAACTCAATAGACTACTCATTTTAGGACGGATAAAATATTTGCTAAAAGTCATTTTGAAATAAAAAAAAAGTATTATAAACATTTATTTACTTAATAAATAATAAAAATTCAAAACCAAAATCATAACAGTTCAGAAATTCAAATTTATATCTAAAAATAATTCAAGTTACAATCTTACAAAATTTAGATGCCTGTATTTTTATTTTTTGGTAAAAGATTAATTTTAAAGGAAAAAAAAATACTAATAGTATTTTTTAGTAAAGAAAATATTGAAATATTTTTCATCAAGCTATATTCTTTTTTTTATCAAGTGTAGTTTTAGTATTTTACTTTTACCTTCATTTTAAAATTAATCAATTTTGACTCATTTTTTTTTTTTATTTCTAGAACTTGTTAACTTCATTTTAAAATTAATCAATTTTTACTCGTTTTCCATATTTCTTGAAATTGTAATAAAATATATTTTTATCTTCATTTTAAAATTAATCAGCTTTGACTCACTTTTCACATTTCTAGAACTTGTAATAAAATCATTCAAATAAATTAATTATTTACACATTAATAATCACATTTTATCTTTTTTCTTACAATAATTTAAATCATTAATGTTGAGCATGTTTTTGTTTTGTGGAGTATCCATCAACTGTCTTTATAATTATTCAGTTACGGACAACGTTAGATTAGCAATAAAGAACTCAACTCTATATCTAGGGTCCATAGTAGTTTCAGGTCGAAGGGTGGTATACACCATTATCACTATGAGAATAACTTATGACACTTTGCATAACATTCAATGTAGTACACTCATAGCGAGTCATTTCAGTATAAATATTATTCGTAATATTCATATATATGTCAAGACTCGATAACTCCTTATCCATGATCCATGAGATGTGATCAGCAGTCTATCTACATAATAGTCTCAATGCTTTAATGTTATCCCACTTCACAATAAAGTTCGACTACAGATACTTTAAGAATAATGTCCTTATGTTTAATGATTCTCATGATTAAGTCACATTTAACATTTTATTAAATGAATTAGCTATTCTAGGGACTTTATTATTTTGGAAAACAAACATAATAAAGAAATGTCTTTTATTATTAATAAATATTCGATACAAGTACCAAAATTATTTGCCTCTAGGGCTTACACCAACAGCATGTACGTCCTTAAGGAAAAGTTCAAAAACTTAAGAGAAGGTTAAAGGAGTGGCACAAAAATTATTCCCAAAACCTCGGAGAAAAAATCCAGACAATCAAAGAAGATTTAAATAGACTCGAAATCAAAGAAGAAACTATGAGGCTGTCAAATGAGGAAATCAATGAAAAAAGGGAGAAATTGGCCGAATTATACAAGCTATCAAACTTAAACTGCAACATCTTATGGCAAAAATCAAGAATCAAATGGGTATAGGAGGGAGATGCAAATACCAAATATTTTCATGGTTGCATCAATAAAAAGAGAATGAATAACGAAATTATGTACCTTGACGTGAATGGAAAAAGGGTGGAAAGAGTAGAAGAAATGAAGAAGGCCATAATTGAACACTTTAAGAATCAATTCTCAGCGAGAAGTGTTGGTATCGTCAATGTAAATCTAAATTTTAAACAAATTTCTGAGGTGGAGATTAAGGAGATGGTCAAAGAATTTTCAGAGGAAGAAATTTGTAGAGCTGTATGAGACTGTGACAACTCAAAAAGTCCAGGTCCAGGCGGAGTAAACTTATTGATTGTGAAATAATTTTTGGGACGATATTAAAGCTTATTTCATCAGAGTTATGGAAGAATTCCACAAACACTGAAGGATGGTTAGAGGGGCAAACTCTTCTTTCATCGTGTTAATCCCAAAGAAGAAGAATCCAACAAAATTGGATGAATTTCGACATATTTCATTAATTGGGTGCATATATAAGGTCATTGCTAAAGTATTAGCAAACAGACTAAGAAAAGTGACGGGCTCAATTATATCAGACAGTCAAACATCTTTAATATTGGGGATACAGATTCTGGATGATATTTTAATTGCAAATGAAATTGTGGACGAGGCAAAACAAAATAAAAAAGAAGTGATTTTGTTCAAGGTGGATTTCAAAAAAGCCCACGACTCAGTGGATTAGAAATTTCTAGAGTGTGTGACGGCTAAGATGGGATTTCATGAAAAATAGAGGAGGTGGATTTCAAAATGTTTGAAATCTTCAATGGTATTTGTCCTAGTGAATGGAAGTCCCACAAAAGATTTCAAGGTAGGTACAGGCTTGAGGCAAGGGGACTCATTATCCCCTTTTCTATTTTATTAGTAGTAGAAGGTTTTAAATTCCTCATGAATAGAGCAGTTGAGTTGGGAAAGTTCTCTGGATACAAATTTGGAAAAGGAAATGAATCTTTTTTCACATTTCCAATATGCAAATGACACAGTAATTCTTGGAGAAAGGAAGTGGGGAAATATAAGAAGCACAAAGGAAAATCTGACATTATTTGAAATGATGTCGAGATTGAAAGTCAACTTCCATAAAATTTGTCTTATTGGTGTAAATATCTGTCAATGTTGGCTCCAAGATGCTGCGAAAAGCCTAAACTACAAGGTTAGATCCACTCCGTTCACCTATCTTGGGGTTCCTGCAGGTGCTAATCAAAGAACCAGTAAGACGTGGCAACCAGTGTTGGATGTCGTGCGGTCCAGATTATTTTTGGGAGAAAATCACAAACGCAATGGAATAATTCAACAACATAAACTTTCCCAAATATCACATGCAACGACAATTAACAAAAACACATCAAACAACATAACACAATTTTAGCATGGAAAGACCTCTGTTAACTAGAAGTAAAAAACCACGGGACCCGTGGGCCACTTAAAATCTCCATTATAATCAACAATGGGTACAATAAATATTCTCTTTAACATTTGTTAGAGATATACATAAACATCATCAAGACCTACAATCAATCTTGGAATACAACAAAACAAAGAGAGACAAAATAACCCAAAAACATCAAGAAAACCTGACCTCAAAGATCAACTCGATAGACTGACTTACAAAGCTCGGAATTCAATCTCCACCGTTCAGAACTTGATCCTATGAGTCATTAACATTGTACCAAAATTTCAAGATGATCCGACCGTTGGATTTTGCGCAAGCTTCAATTTTCTGGAACTGATTTGTGCAGAAAAAGTGGTTGCGGGAATAATGTTTTCTCTCTAGCTTTTTTCACGTTGTTTCTCTCGCACAATGAATAAATGACTTAATTCTCTTTGCTGGATAACAAAAAAGGCTTACGCACACATGGATCACTAACCCACATCTATTTTAGGCCTCTTCAAATAGGAGGGAAAGTAATTGGAGGGCAATACCAATCCGGCTTCGATACGACAAAACTCAAACTTTCCTCTAGGCAACACCTTTGTCAACATATCCGAACCATTTTCATCGGTGTGAATCTTCTCAAGCTCCATCAACTTGGAATCTAATGCATCACAAATCCAATGATAATGAATATCAATATGCTTCGACCTCGAGTGAAAGAAGGAATTCTTCGATAACTGAATGGCACTTTGATTATCACAAAACAAAACATAATTTTCTTGTTTCACACCAAGTTGCATTGCAAATTTCCTCAACCATAAAAACTCTTTTGACGATTCCACGATGACTATAAACTCAGCTTCGCTAGTAGAGAGTGCAACACATTTTTGCAATTTTGATTGCCAAGCCACGGTTCCCCCGGCAAAAGTCACCATATACCCCGAAGTAGATTTTTGATCATCCAAGCTTTCGGCCAAATCCGAATCTGTATATCCAACCAACATAGGCTTCTTGCATCCCAAAGTTAGTCTCAAATTCGAAGTTCCACACAAATATCTCATCACCAACTTCACAGCCTTCCAATGATCTTTTCCTGGATTTGAGAAATAACGACTCATCATTCCCACGGCATGAGCAATATCAGGTCTTATACAAACCATAACATACATCAAACTACCAACAGCCGATAAGAGGAATATTCTTCATACTCAATTTTTTCTTCTTTCGTAGATGGACATAGTTTATGACTAAGCTTGAAATGAGAAGCAAGTGGAATGCTCGCCGCTTTAGCCTTATTCATACTAAAACGCCGAAAGACTTTCTCCACATACTTTTATTGCGACAAGTACAACTTCTTCTCATTTCGATCTCGGACAATTTCAATACCAAGAATTTTTCGAGCCTCCCCTAATCCTTCATAGCAAAAGATTCACTCAAAGTATTCTTCAACTCTTTAATTCTTGAAATATTTTTTCCAACAATTAGCATTTCATTCACATAAAGCAAGAGAATAATGAAATCACATTCAGACAAATTCCAGAAAAACACACAATGATCGGCCTTGATCATCTTGTACCCATGTTCAATCATTACCGAGTTGAACTTTTGATACCATTGGCGAGGTGCTTGTTTCAAACCATAAATCTTTTTACCAATTTGCAAACATAGTCATTTTTCCCTTTTCTAGGAATCCATCTGTTTGCACCATATACATTTCTTCATGTAGATCACTGTGAAGGAAAGTCTTCTTCATGTCCATTTGCTATACTTCCAAATCAAGACTAGCGGCTAACCCAAGAAACACTTGAATAGATTGCATCTTCACGGTCGGAGCAAAAATCTCGCTAAAATCAACACCTTCCTGTTGTTTAAAACCCTTTACCACCAAACGATCCTTGAATCTTCTTTGAGAAGTACATTCATTTTGCTTAATCCAATAAAGTCATTTATTCTTCAATTCTCTCTTACCCCTTGGCAACTTCATTAACTCAAAGGTATTATTCTCATGAAGTGATTTCATTTCATCCTCCATGGCATCCATCAACTCCGTTTTGTTCTCATCCTCCAAAACTTCTTTAAAGCTTTCGAGTTCTCCACCGTCTGTAAGAAAAACATACTCGTTCGAGGGGTATCGAACGAAAGGCCTTTTATCACGAGTAGACCGCCTTAACTCATTAGAAGCAACCGGTTGCTCAACACTTTCAACCTCTTGATCAACCTCATTTTCAACAACGTCTTCCGTATCACCTACATCAACAATATCATTTGAATTTAGAACATTATCAACATTCATATCTATACCTTAATTTTCAATTAGAACATCTTCGAAAGTGATAGGGGTAGGAGCAATAGTAGTTGAGTCTGTATCAACCATTTCTTCTTCTTCAAAAATCGGATCCTTATTCTCAACTTTGTCGATGTCCTCAATGGTATAGTCCTCCACAAATACGACACAACTACAAATAAGCTTCAGTTGAACCGAATCAAAGAATTGATACCCAAACTCATCAAGTCCATGCCCAACAAACACACATTTCTTCGACGATCTCATACAATTTCGATCTCTCATCCTTCGGAATATGCACATAAGCCATGCACCCAAACACCTGAAGTTGGTCGTAAGGAACATCTTTACCATTCCAAACATGATTTGAAACATCAAACTTCAACGAAACACATGGAGCGAGGTTTAAAAGATGTAACACCGTGCTCAATGCTTCTCCCCAAAAGTATTTCGGCAACTTTGATTGAGAAAGTAAACATCTCACCCTTTTCACCAAAGTTATATTCATTCTATCGGCTAACCCATTCAATTGTGGTGTCTTTGAAGGAGACTTTTGATGGTGTATACCTTGATCTTGACAATACTTGTCAAAAGGTCCTATATACTCTCCTCCGTTATCGATTCAGACACACTTGGGTTTTTCCCCGTTTCTCTTTCAACTGATGCTTGAAACGACTTGAAGGTATCCAACACTTAATCTTTCGTCCTCAAGGTATAATCCCATGTTTTTCGAGAATAATCGTTAATGAAAGTCACAAAGTAATATGCACCACCAAGTGACTGTGTCTTCATCGGATCACACACATCGGAATGTACTAAATCCAACACTTCTAATTTCCTCTTTGGTTCGGATGACATAAATGAAATTGCCTTTGTTTACCCACCAAACAATGTGAACACTTTCTCAATTTTGCATCGGAAACACCATACAACACATTCTTCTTAGCCAAAATACTCAAACTTTTTTTCACTCATATGACCCAAACGCGTGTGCCATAATTTAGATGAGCTATCATTGTCATAAGTGTTTATGTAACTCTGATTTTATTTTGAAGGTATTCACAAGGTTGTGTGTTAAATTTGGTGGTTTTGTCACGGTCTCACGGAAGTCATCTCAGCACTGGATTACATCCGACAGAACATCGGTCTGGTTCAGCATGTGCATATCAATTTTCTAGTAAGAAGGAGGTGGTGATTGATCCATGTATTCTAGGAATGATACATTATATTTGGTCTATGTGATTCTGGTATTGGTAGATGTTAAGTATTTATTCTACAGAATTTTTTAAATGTTGTAGATTTAAGTATTAAGAATTTTATTACTTTGAAACTGTATTTATATTAATTTTGGTGGGAGTGCAAGAGGGTTTGTGTGACATGGGGTTAGATATCCAATAGGGATTTTTCTGTTACCAATTTGGTATGTGTGGTGGTGAATATAATGTTCATCTTTGCGATGGACTATATGTTGTATTGATTTGTTTTTTCGTGGTACAGCTTGTACTGGGTTATTTCATTAATATACCTTTGTCTCTTCCAGAAAAAAAGTACTATTTGGCGTCGTTTTGATGGCACACACAAACATTTAGTGTTACCAAAAATAACAAAAACTAAAAAAATAGAGAAATGACAAAGTGAGAACACATAAAAAATATAGAGTTAAATATATTTTTGTCCCTATAAAATTATAAAAAAAATTTTAGTCCCTATTAAAAAAATATGTTTTGGTTCCCGCAAAATAATTATGCACGTAGTTTTAGTCCTATTATTAAACTGATGTGTATTTTTGAATAAGTATTTTACAGATATGTTTAGAATGTTATAAAAAGTTATTGGAAAAAAAAAAACTCAAAATTTAATTTTTAAATTGAAATTTGCATTATTTTTATTATTATCTTTTAAAAATTAAAAATTTCATATTTAATTCTTTTCATTTTAAAAAATTCTATAATTTGATAAGTAAATATTTTATAATATTTTAAACACGTATGAAAAATATTAGTCAAATATTTAAAATTTTAAGGGTAATTAAACGGTTTTCAAAATATTAAAAACCAGTAGGGACTAAAAACTGAATGTATACCATTTTTGTAAGGACTAAAATATATATATATATTTATAGAAACTAAAAATAAAATTTAAAATATTTATAGAGACTAAAAATAAATTTGACAAAAAAATATAAATTAAAAACGTGGGCTCCACAGAATATAAGTTTCAGTGCTATAGAACATGTTACACTGAAATGGCGTTCTAAAAGGATGTTTACTTTGAAAAATATTTTGAGAAATTAAAAATAAAATTGTCAATATTTTAATTGTCAATATTTAAGGAACCACAAATATATTTAGTCAAATATAATATCAACTAACTTCTTTTTGTAGTATTTATTTATTTTAAAATATAAGACATTTTACAAGTTTATAGATTTATCTATTATTATTAATTAATATTAAAAATAAATAAGGTTGAATGGTGGTTGATTGGGTATGAACAGTCTACTAAAGTTGACGGAGAATTGTGTCTGTGTGGTGCCACTTTCCCTGTTTCACGCCTTTCCATTCCATTTGTCTCCCATCCAATGGGTAGAAGATTCGAAATCACAAATTTCAATAATTGATTAGTGAGCAATAATGAACAAGGGGGCCACAGTAGCGCATCTAACGGATGAGAAAGCATGCCATTCCACTCAGGTTGGACTGATTTCAAGTATTTGACGCAACGACAGTATCACGAGGTCCACTTCCTCGTCCCGTTCATAGCAATGGAAACCCATGCATGCCGTTATTATGTCTCGATTACTAAACATTAAATAACTAATTAATTCTTTATTAATCATTAATCAACTCTGCATTACTGTCGGTATCATGTGGCTGGTGTACTCATTTACACGCTCCCACACATACTTTATGCTTTGATTTTCTTACTAGTAAATCAAATTCCAATTATTATAGCTGCATACATTTTTTAACAATAATGTTTTAAAAATAATTACCGAAATTGATTACGTA